>NW_026731913.1:0-170000 GCF_028476545.2 Physella acuta | reverse complement strand
ACAACCCTCCCACTGCCACATACAACCCAATCATTGCCACATACAACCCTCCCACTGCCACATACATCCCTCCCACTGCCACATACAACCCTGCCACTGCCACATACAACCCTCCCACTGCCACATACAACCCTCCTACTGCCACATACAACCCTCCCACTGCCACATACAACCCTCCCACTGCCACATACAACCCTCCCACTGCCACAAACAACCCTCCCACTGCCACATAAAACCCTCCCACTGCCACATACAACCCTCCCACTGCAACGTACAACCCTTCCACTGCCACATACAATCCTCCCACTGCAACATACAACCCTCTCACTGCCACATACAACCCTCCTACTGCCACATACAACCCTCCCACTGCCAGATACAACCCTGCCACATACAACCCTCCCACTGCCACATACAACCCTCCAACTGCCACATACAACCCTCCCACTGCCACATACAACCCTCCCACTGCAACGTACAACCCTTCCACTGCCACATACAATCCTCCCACTGCAACATACAACCGTCTCACTGCCACATACAACCCTCCCACTGCAACATACAACCCTCCCACTGCCAGATACAACCCTGCCACATACAACCCTCCCACTGCCACATACAACCCTCCCACTGCCACATACAACCCTCCCACTGCCACATACAACCCTCCCACTGCCACATACAACCCTCTCATTGCCACATACAACCCTCCCACTGCCACACACAACCCTCCCACTGCCACATACAACCCTTCCACATACAACCCTCCCACTGCCACATACAACCCTCTCATTGCCACATACAACCCTCCCACTGCCACATACAACCCTGCCACTGCCACATACAACCCTCCCACTGTCACATACAACCCTCCCACTGCCACATACAACCCTCCCACTGCCACATACAACCCTGCCACTGCCACACACAACCCTCCCACTGCCACATACAACCCTCCCACTGCCACATACAACCCTGCCACTGCCACATACAACCCTCCCACTGCCACATACAACCCTGCCACTGCCACACACAACCCTCCAACTGCCACATACAACCCTCCCACTGCCACATACAACCCTCCCACTGCAACATACAACCCTCCCACTGCCACATACAACCCTCCCACTGCCACATACAACCCTCCCACTGCCACATACAACCCTGCCACATACAGCCCTGCCACATACTACCCTCCCACTGCCACATACAACCCTCCCACTGCCACATACAACCCTCCCACTGCCACATACAACCCTCCCACTGTCACATACAACCCTCCCACTGCCACATACAACCCTCCCACTGCCACATACAACCCTCCCACTGCCACATACAACCCTCCCACTGCCACATACAACCCTCCCACTGCCACATACAACCCTCCCACTGCCACATACAACCCTCCCACTGCCACATACAACCCTCCCACTGCCACATACAACCCTCCCACTGCCACATACAACCCTCCCACTGCCACATACAACCCTCCCACTGCCACATACAACCCTCCCACTGCCACATACAACCCTCCCACTGCCACATACAACCCTCCCACTGCCACATACAACCCTGCCACATACAACCCTCCCACTGTCACATACAACCCTGCCACATACAACCCTCCCACTGCCACATACAACCCTTCCACTGCCACATACAACCCTCCCACTGCCACATACAACCCTGCCACATACAAACCTCCCACTGCCACATACAACCCTCCCACTGCCACATACAACCCTCCCACTGCCACATACAACCCTCCCACTGCCACATACAACCCTCCCACTGCCACATACAACCCTCCCACTGCCACATACAACCCTCCCACTGCCACATACAACCCTGCCACATACAACCCTGCCACATACAACCCTCCCACTGCCACATACAACCCTGCCACATACAACCCTCCCACTGCCACATACAACCCTGCCACATACAACCCTCCCACTGCCACATACAACCCTCCCACTGCCACATACAACCCTCCCACTGCCACATACAACCCTCCCACTGCCATATACAACCCTGCCACATACAACCCTCCCACTGCCACATACAACCCTGCCACATACAACCCTCCCACTGCCACATACAACCCTTCCACTGCCACATACAACCCTCCCACTGCCACATACAACCCTGCCACATACAAACCTCCCACTGCCACATACAACCCTCCCACTGCCACATACAACCGTCCCACTGCCACATACAACCCTCCCACTGCCACATACAACCCTCCCACTGCCACATACAACCCTCCCACTGCCACATACAACCCTGCCACATACAACCCTCCCACTGTCACATACAACCCTGCCACATACAACCCTCCCACTGCCACATACAACCCTTCCACTGCCACATACAACCCTCCCACTGCCACATACAACCCTGCCACATACAAACCTCCCACTGCCACATACAACCCTCCCACTGCCACATACAACCCTCCCACTGCCACATACAACCCTCCCACTGCCACATACAACCCTCCCACTGCCACATACAACCCTCCCACTGCCACATACAACCCTCCCACTGCCACATACAACCCTCCCACTGCCACATACAACCCTCCCACTGCCACATACAACCCTCCCACTGCCACATACAACCCTGCCACATACAACCCTCCCACTGCCACATACAACCCTCCCACTGCCACATACAACCCTCTCATTGCCACATACAACCCTCCCACTGCCACATACAACCCTGCCACATACAACCCTCCCACTGCCACATACAACCCTCTCATTGCCACATACAACCCTCCCACTGCCACATACAACCCTCCCACTGCCACATACAACCCTCCCACTGCCACATACAACCCTGCCACATACAACCCTCCCACTGCCACATACAACCCTGCCACATACAACCCTGCCACATACAACCCTCCCACTGCCATATACAACCCTCCCACTGCCACATACAACCCTCCCACTGCCACATACAACCCTCCCACTGCCACATACAACCCTCCCACTGCCACATACAACCCTGCCACATACAACCCTGCCACATACAACCCTCCCACTGCCACATACAACCCTCTCATTGCCACATACAACCCTCCCACTGCCACATACAACCCTGCCACATACAACCCTCCCACTGCCACATACAACCCTCTCATTGCCACATACAACCCTCCCACTGCCACATACAACCCTCCCACTGCCACATACAACCCTCCCACTGCCACATACAACCCTGCCACATACAACCCTCCCACTGCCACATACAACCCTGCCACATACAACCCTGCCACATACAACCCTCCCACTGCCACATACAACCCTCCCACTGCCACATACAACCCTCCCACTGCCACATACAACCCTCCCACTGCCACATACAACCCTCCCACTGCCACATACAACCCTGCCACATACAGCCCTGCCACATACAACCCTCCCACTGCCACATACAACCCTCCCACTGCCACATACAACCCTTCCACTGCCACATACAACCCTCCCACTGCCACATACAACCCTCCCACTGCCACATACAACCCTCCCACTGCCACATACAACCCTCCCACTGCCACATACAACCCTCCCACTGCCACATACAACCCTGCCACATACAACCCTGCCACATACAACCCTCCCACTGCCACATACAACCCTCCCACTGCCACATACAACCCTCCCACTGCCACATACAACCCTCCCACTGCCACATACAACCCTCCCACTGCCACATACAACCCTCCCACTGCCACATACAACCCTCCCACTGCCACATACAACCCTCCCACTGCCACATACAACCCTCCCACTGCCACATACAACCCTGCCACTGCCACATACAACCCTCCCACTGCCACATACAACCCTCCCACTGCCACACACAACCCTCCCACTGCCACATACAACCCTGCCACTGCCACATACAACCCTCCCACTGCCACATACAACCCTCCCACTGCCACATACAACCCTCCCACTGCCACATACAACCCTCCCACTGCCACATACAACCCTCCCACTGCCACATACAACCCTGCCACATACAACCCTGCCACATACAACCCTCCCACTGCCACATACAACCCTCCCACTGCCACATACAACCCTCCCACTGCCACATACAACCCTCCCACTGCAACATACAACCCTCCCACTGCCACATACAACCCTCCCACTGCCACATACAACCCTCCCACTGCCCAAAACAACCCTCCCACTGCCACATACAACCCTCCCACTGCCACATACAACCCTGCCACTGCCACATACGACCCTCCCACTGCCACATACAACCCTGCCACTGCCACATACAACCCTCCCACTGCCACATACAACCCTCCCACTGCCACATACAACCCTCCCACTGCCACATACAACCCTGCCACATACAACCCTGCCACATACAACCCTGCCACTGCCACATACAACCCTCCCACTGCCACATACAACCCTCCCACTGCCACATACAACCCTCCCACTGCCACATACAACCCTCCCACTGCCACATACAACCCTCCCACTGCCACATACAACCCTCCCACTGCCATATACAACCCTCCCACTGCCACATACAACCCTCCCACTGCCACATACAACCCTGCCACATACAACCCTCCCACTGCCACATACAACCCTCCCACTGCCACATACAACCCTCCCACTGCCACATACAACCCTCCCACTGCCACATACAACCCTGCCACATACAACCCTGCCACATACAATCCGCCACATACAACCCTCCCACTGCCACATACAACCCTGCCACATACAACCCTGCCACATACAATCCGCCACATACAACCCTCCCACTGCCACATACAACCCTCCCACTGCCACATACAACCCTCCCACTGCCACATACAACCCTCCCACTGCCACATACAACCCTCCCACTGCCACATACAACCCTCCCACTGCCACATACAACCCTCCCACTGCCACATACAACCCTCCCACTGCCACATACAACCCTCCCACTGCAACATACAACCCTTCCACTGCCACATACAACCCTTCCACTGCAACATACAACCCTTCCACATACAACCCTCCCACTGCAACATACAACCCTTCCACATACAACCCTCCCACTGCAACATACAACCCTTCCACTGCCACATACAACCCTCCCACTGCAACATACAACCCTCCCACTGCCACATACAACCCTCCCACTGCCACATACAACCCTCCCACTGCAACATACAACCCTCCCACTGCAACATACAACCCTTCCACTGCCACATACAACCCTCCCACTGCAACATACAACCCTCCCACTGCCACACACAACCCTCCCACTGCCACATACAACCCTATCACTGCCACATACAACCCTCCCACTGCCACATACAACCCTCCCACTGCAACATACAACCCTCCCACTGCAACATACAACCCTTCCACTGCCACATACAACCCTCCCACTGCCACATACAACCCTCCCACTGCAACATACAACCCTTCCACTGCCACATACAACCCTCCCACTGCAACATACAACCCTTCCACATACAACCATCCCACTGCAACATACAACCCTTCCACATACAACCCTCCCACTGCAACATACAACCCTTCCACTGCCACATACAACCCTCCCACTGCAACATACAACCCTCCCACTGCCACATACAACCCTCCCACTGCCACATACAACCCTCCCACTGCAACATACAACCCTCCCACTGCAACATACAACCCTTCCACTGCCACATACAACCCTCCCACTGCCACATACAACCCTCCCACTGCAACATACAACCCTCCCCCTGCCACATACAGCCTTGGTGGGTGGTATTTTATGGCTTGGTGGGTGGGTTGGTGGGTGGGTTGGTGGGTGGGTTGGTGGGTGGTATTTTGTATTGGTGGACTAAATATTTGATGGTCTGTATTTTGTATTGGTGAACTAAATATTTGATGGTCTGTATTTTGTATTGGTGGACTATATATTTGATGGTCTGTATTTTCTATTGGTATACTATTTGATGGTCTGTATTTTCTATTGGTGGACTAAATATTTGATGGTCTGTATTTTGTATTGGTGGACTAAATATTTGATGGTCTGTATTTTGTATTGGTGGACTAAATATTTGATGGTTTGTATTTTGTATTGGTGGACTAAATATTTGATGGTCTGTATTTTGTATTGGTGGACTAAATATTTGATGGTTTTTATTTTGTATTGGTGGACTAAATATTTGATGGTCTGTATTTTGTATTGGTGGACTAAATATTTAATGGTCTGTATTTTGTATTGGTGGACTAAATATTTGATGGTCTGTATTTTGTATTGGTGGACTAAAAATTTGATGGTTTGTATTTTGTATTGGTGGACTAAATCTTTGATGGTCTGTATTTTGTATTGGTGGACTAAATATTTGATGGTCTGTATTTTGTATTGGTGGACTAAATATTTGATGGTTTGTATTTTGTATTGGTGGACTAAATATTTGATGGTTTGTATTTTGTATTGGTGGACTAAATCTTTGATGGTCTGTATTTTGTATTGGTGGACTAAATATGTGATGGTCTGTATTTTGTATTGGTGGACTAAATATTTGATGGTTTGTATTTTGTATTGGTGGACTAAATATTTGATGGTTTGTATTTTGTATTGGTGGACTAAATATTTGATGGTTTGTATTTTGTATTGGTGGACTAAATATGTGATGGTCTGTATTTTGTATTGGTGGACTAAATATGTGATGGTCTGTGCTGTTGACGTGCTGGGCAGATAGGGGGTGGGTCTGATAACACTGGACGTGTCATCCACTTATCAGGTCAACACATCGCGCGCCAGACTAATTAGTCAACACACCGTGTAGCGACACTAATAAGTGTGTTATCCGTGTCTAATTCAAGAGAAACTTACAAATGTAAGACCTAATCCTCGAACCTTACAAATGTAAGACCTAACACTCGAACCTTACAAATGTAAGACCTAACCCTCGAACCTTACAGATGTAAGACCTAACCCTTGAACCTTACAAATGTAAGACCTAACCCTCGAACCTTACAAATGTAAGACCTAATCCTCGAACCTTACAAATGTAAGACCTAATCCTCGAACCTTACAAATGTAAGACCTAATCCTCGAACCTTACAAATGTAAGACCTAACCCTCGAACCTTACAAATGTAAGACCTAATCCTCGAACCTTACAAATGTAAGACCTAACCCTCGAACCTTACAAATGTAAGACCTAACCCTCGAACCTTACAAATGTAAGACCTAACCCTCGAACCTAACAGATGTAAGCCCTAATCCAAACCCTGCTAGTCTGTTCGTATTATGCACTGACTTAACCCCTTTACCCCGTTCCATAACCAACAAAACATTTTATACACGGAATACATACATATATATATATATATATATATATATATATATATATATATATATATATATATATATATATATATATATATATATATATATATATATATATATATATATATATATATGGGTATATACTTGGGTATTGTGTTTACCCTACAGGTAAATCAAATGAACTGAACTTAAAACCAACTAATTAAAGTCACAACAAACAAGGTAATATTGTTCCATTAAATTAGCCTCTAATTACCTGGCTGTAAGTTTGGAAAAACTATGTCTGCCTTACCTGTAGCGGGTGGTCAGCTGGTGTAAGTTTCCAAGAAATGCCGATGGTAGCAGGTTCGGTGACGATGGTGACGACGGTGACGATGGTGACGATGGTGACGATGGTAGCGGGTTCGGTGACGGCCTGCTCGACGCTGACCAGCCCAGTGAGGCGGGCGATAGCGGAGAGATAAATTCTCACACGCTGAGATAACAGTGAGATGACAGTGAGATGACAAGGGCATTACTCCGGCGATTGTTGTCAAACCAGTGGCCACGGCTGAGCGATCTTCAGGCGTCCCATGGGTCTCAAAGGGCGGACAGTTCTGTCTGGTGGTGGGGGGGGGGGGAGGAATTGAGAGGGGGGGGGGGTGTTGAAAAGGTGCATTGTTCTAGGTAATGTAAAATATAATTTGCCTTCCCGTTTTTTTTGTAAGGGGGGGGGCGTGTCTTGTTAGTTGGTTAGATCAGACAGGGGCGTGTCTTGTTGGTTAGATCAGACAGACAGGGGCGTGTCTTGTTGGTTAGATCAGACAGGGGCGTGTCTTGTTGGTTAGATCAGACAGGGGCGTGTCTTGTTGGTGGGTTTGATCAGACAGGGGCGTGTCTTGTTGGTTAGATCAGACAGGGGCGTGTCTTGTTGGTGGGTTTGATCAGACAGGGGCGTGTCTTGTTGGTTAGATCAGACAGGGGCGTGTCTTGTTGGTGGGTTAGATCAGACAGGGGCGTGTCTTGTTGGTGGGTTAGATCAGACAGGGGCGTGTCTTGTTGGTTAGATTAGACAGGGGCGTGTCTTGTTGGTTAGATCAGACAGACAGGGGCGTGTCTTGTTGGTTAGATCAGACAGGGGCGTGTCTTGTTGGTTAGATCAGACAGGGGCGTGTCTTGTTGGTGGGTTTGATCAGACAGGGGCGTGTCTTGTTGGTGGGTTTGATCAGACAGGGGCGTGTCTTGTTGGTGGGTTAGATCAGACAGGGGCGTGTCTTGTTGGTTAGATCAGACAGGGGCGTGTCTTGTTGGTTAGATCAGACAGACAGGGGCGTGTCTTGTTGGTTAGATCAGACAGACAGGGGCGTGTCTTGTTGGTTAGATCAGACAGGGGCGTGTCTTGTTGGTGGGTTAGATCAGACAGACAGTGGCGTGACATCATTCGTGTCTGCAGGCGTGTAGTGTCTCTAGTACCTCTGGTTCGTTCTAACGACCTCCACTGTCTTACGAAACCCTAGAACTGTTTATCTTACATTCAGCTGGGGAAAAAAATCTTATTTGATGTTTGTTTAATCGACACGCAGAGATTACTATGCCATACCTTTCTATAGTGACTCTAAACTCCCAGGGCCATCCAAAAGTGACTCTAAACTCCCAGGGCCATCCAAAAGTGACTCTAAACTCCCAGGGCCATCCAAAAGTGACTCTAAACTCCCAGGGCCATCCTAAAGTGACTCTAAACTCCCAGGGCCATCCAAAAGTGACTCTAAACTCCCAGGGCCATCCAAAAGTGACTCTAAACTCCCAGGGCCATCCAAAAGTGACTCTAAACTCCCAGGGCCATCCAAAAGTGACTCTAAACTCCCAGGGCCATCCTAAAGTGACTCTAAACTCCCAGGGCCATCCAAAAGTGACTCTAAACTCCCAGGGCCATCCAAAAGTGACCTTAATCTACCAACACGTTCTCAGTGTTGGGTGTCTAAAGGCGTTGTTACATAACAAGTTCTTCAGACACACAACAGCCTGGGGTGACAATCTCACCTGTGGATAGGTTAACTTTGTGACCCTGAAGAACCTACTACCCCCCCCACCTGTGGATAGGTTAACTTTGTGACCCTGAAGAACCTACTACCCCCCCCACCTGTGGATAGGTTAACTTTGTGACCCTGAAGAACCTACTACCCCCCCCAACTGTGGATAGGTTAACTTTGTGACCCTGAAGAACCTACTACCCCCCCCCCCACCTGTGGATAGGTTAACTTTGTGACCCTGAAGAACCTACTACCCCCCCCCCCCCCCCGCCATCAGTGCAGATTTAGTTCCTCAATGTCACGACCAGCTGGCGTGGTACAATGGGGAGTTATAGCCCTTTGGTTCTTAGACTCGGACAAATATTGGGGAGTTATGGCCCTTTGGTTGTTAGACTCGGGCAAATACTGGGAGTAATGGCCCTTTGGTTGTTAGACTCGGGCAAATACTGGGAGTAATGGCCCTTAGTCCCTTCTGTCCAACATTTAGCCAGACGTGTTTGTTTCTTTGTTTGATTGTTTGTTTGTTTGTTTGTTTGTTTGTTTGTTTGTTTGTTTTCTTTGATTGTTTACCGCCCCCCGCCCCACCCTCGAACGAAATGGAATTGATATAGAAAACATAAACTTTTACCAGTGTCTGCCACCCCCCCCCCCCCCTGAAAATGTTGTCCGCTCCCCTCCCCACTGAAAATAGCAAGTGCACCCCCCCCCCCCCCGGAGAAAAAAGTCTGGAAGAAACACTGCCTAGTTAGACTTGACAAGCCGTCACAGGTTGATAAACAATGGCACCCGACTGTGGCGGACATACTATTCGCATACAGTAAAAAAACATTTCATCACCTTCGTGTCGTGTTCTTGTGCTTTTAATTTTTGTACTTTAACTAAAATTGATGTTTAGATAACTCAATATTTATCATTGAAAAAAACAAAATTTCTTTTCTACAAATCGTGTGGTTTTTTTACGTAAAGTGCAAAGAACGAAATCAAATTTATTATCCCTCAAAAAAAAATTATGTTTATTTGAAAAATTATATAATTTACGAGGCAGATTTTTTTTTAAAAAAATGTTTTTATTTTGTAGCGGTTGTGTGTGGATTATATCATGTCGGCCTTTTGGCTGTCTGCCTTTTGGATGTCGGCCTTATGTCATACAGCAGGACGCTAAAGACATTGTTATTGTTCCGTACAGTAGGACGCTAAGGATATAACTTCCCAGCCTTCACTGGCCAACCATAATCAACGCTAAGGATATAACTTCCCAGCCTTCACTGGCCAACCATAATCAACGCTAAGGATATAACTTCCCAGCCTTCACTGGCCGACCATAATCAACGCTAAGGATATAACTTCCCAGCCTTCACTGGCCGACCATAATCAACGCTAAGGATATAACTTCCCAGCCTTCACTGGCCAACCATAATCAACGCTAAGGATATAACTTCCCAGCCTTCACTGGCCGACCATAATCAACGCTAAGGATATAACTTCCCAGCCTTCACTGGCCAACCATAATCAACGCTAAGGATATAACTTCCCAGCCTTCACTGGCCGACCATAATCAACGCTAAGGATATAACTTCCCAGCCTTCACTGGCCAACCATAATCAACGCTAAGGATATAACTTCCCAGCCTTCACTGGCCGACCATAATCAACGCTAAGGATATAACTTCCCAGCCTTCACTGGCCGACCATAATCCATTTCTTATATTTAACTTTCTTGCATTTTTGACTCGATGGTTGTTTGTAAAATGAATACTGTAGCTGCGGTTGGGTTATCTTTATTCTATAGACAACCATCCCATGCTCTTGTATATTCTTTATACCTTTGTTTTTATACCATTGTAAAAGCCGAGTCCTCCTTCTCCGACAATCTAACACACGCTATTGTCGGCAAAATTCTTATGAAAAAAAAATCCATTGCGCGAGAGACCACGTCGATCCCCCTTGAGAACCTGATACAAACACAATTACATCCTTTCATGAACTTACACGAGTGTTCTACACGATCTAGTTCGTCACACACAAAATGCAGGGCGATTCCCCAGCCACAAGGACATACATCGGGCCCCAGAACGAGACATCGGGCCACTGGATCGAGACATCGGGCCACTGGATCGAGACATCGGGCCACTGGATCGAGACATCGGGCCACTGGATCGAGACATCGGGCCACTGGATCTAGACACGTATCTACCGGGACAAGACGTTTGGCCACCGGTACAACATTGGCCACTAGTCTAAACATCAGGCCACAGTTATAAACATCTGGACAAAGCACATATCTACAGTGAACAAGACGTTGGGCCGCTTGTGTGAACACCAGGCCATATCAACATTACATCAGCTGGGCCACTGAGCCAGCCCTCGGCCAACCCTAAGGCTGCTACCAGAAGGCCTCGACTAGCCTCTAGCCCTAGCTATGTGTGTGTAAGAGACCTCACACTATCCAACCTTCATCTTTTATAGGCTGAATCCAACCAAAACTTTCCCATCAGCCCAAAACAACTATATAGGGGGGGGGGCAAACTTTTTTTTTGCGGGTTGGCCCTTTTTTTCTAGTTCCGCCACTGAAAGTCTTAGGTATTTTCCGTAAAAGAGCATTTTACAATTATTTTTTTAAACTGTAGTTGTATTGAAGTATATATATTTTTTTTTTTACAAATTAATTAATTTTTACATCAAATTATTGGAAGCTGTTCTTATTATTTTATTAAACCAAAATATTACATTTTTATTGCTATATTTTTTACTATAATAGACCCATACACAATAATCTATTATTGTGTTTATGTGTTATTTATATTAATGTAGTCAAAAGAAAAATTAAAGATGGTCATTGCAAATAATCTTTCCCTAAAATGTATTTAACCATCGCACTTAAATTATTACTGAAAAACCGGCGATAATTGTAAATAAACCGGGAGTGATCTCCCCTAAACTTTCTCGAATATTTTTATATAAAATAACAGGGGATGGGAACTCGGGCTATATACATGATTTTTAATCCATTTTAAATACTTAAAGTTTTAAAAATAGAATAAAATCTCGTAGACAAATTAATTGCACACCAAGTGAACGCGAAATAAAAAAGCGCATAATAGTGCGCAATATTATTAGTACTTTTAAAATTTACATTAGTTTTTTGAGAAATCGGAAGTAGCGTAAATTACTACTTCCGGTCAACGGAAATTACTCAAAATTTAACAGAAGGTAGAGAATTAGATCTTTTACTTACATGTGAAATTTCATTTATCTAACTGAAATAGTACTCAAGTTATAGGCTTTTGAAAAATTCAAAGTAGAAAAAGTACCACTTCCGGTTGTCGGAAATCGCTCAAAAGTTGATATGGATCTACGATTTTGATATAATACTTATATATGAAATTTCATCAACCTAGCTGTAACGGTACTCAAGTTATCGTGTTTACACACGGACACACACACAGACACACAGACACACACACACACACAGACATACGGACAAGATTGCAAAATTATGTTTTTCCGTATCAGTGAGGTGTAAAACGTCGAGATTTGTAAAAATCTCGATTTTTTTTTGCACGATTACAATACTTTCTCGAGAAAGTAAAAAGAAATGCGTGTTGATCTATAAGATAGCGCTATTAGTTACCATAGAGCTCTGTGTGAACTTGACATAAAAAAAAACATAGTAGTAAAACGTTAACCTCAACAAATCTTTGCACTCGGCACCGAAAAGAAAGAATGTAATTTAAATATAAACTTAGATATTAAAGTATTACAATTATTTCCCTTTAAATTACTACCCCCCCCCCCCTCCCCCTACCATAAAAATTTAATCAATAAATTTTATTTACTCTCCCATTATAAAAATGTATACATTTCTTCCACAAAACTAAAAGTGTAAATTGTTTGTGTAATATAGTGAGACTTGTGAAGTCAAGGGAACTCACTCTTCTGTATTAGTATTATATTTATATTGTTATCTTGAGTGATGTCCCTTACATGTTTATGTATATAAGTGTCTCGTCACTTCCGCCCTCTCTCTCTCTCCTCATGGTGTGAATAAACTACTGTTAACAACCAATGTGGCTTCTCGTCAGTGATTCCAATCTATTATATTGGCGACGAAGGATAAATAATCCACTAGAAAGAGCACCTACTTACGCAAAAAAGAGGTTTGCTAGAGCATATTGGCTAAGTATTTCTAGAATAATGGCGCTGTATGGCCAAATAAAAGAATTTGATTCGAATGATGAAATCATTCATGATTATCTAGAGAGGTTAAGCTTTTACCTTGAAGCTAACGACGTGACGATAGAAGCCAAAAAGAGAGCTGTTTTGTTAACAGTCATAGGGCCTCAACAATTTAGGCTACTAAAGGACTTATGCGCACCAGCTAGTCTAACTACCAAGAGCTTTAACGAGCTGAGCAAATTGCTAACAGACCACCATGCGCCTACCCCATCAAAGTTTCTATGTCGAGCTAGATTTGACAGTAGGACTCGTCAACCAAACGAGTCAATATCAGAATATGTTGCTGCTTTACGTCATTTAAGTAGATTTTGTGAATTCGGAGACACGCTGTCTGACAGACTATGTGAAAAGTTTGTGACAGGTGTTAACAGCCCTGATGTTCAAAGAAAGTTGCTTCTCGAGTCAGATCTAACATTAGAAAAAGCAATACAACTCGCAAGTTTATTCCAGCACTCATCCGAGGCAGCGAGATCTCTAGCACCTTCAGAGATCCATGCAGTAAACAGCAGGTTAGTCAACAAACACCAACCCCATCAGAGCATTCCAACTTATGTTAAACAGCCTGCACGTTCAAAGCCTAGATCTAAATCTAGTAATAATTATCAAAAATGTCATCGATGCAAAGGTCCCCATGCATCTCATCGGTGCAAGTTCAAGTCTGCAACTTGTTATAAGTGCAGTAAGCAAGGTCACATTGCCAAGGCCTGCTTTGCAAAGTCTTCGCCTGTTGCTAAATCTAGCCAGTCAAGACAGTACCGCAACCAAAGGCAGCACTATGTTAACTCTCACCAAGACTACCTAACCCAACCAATGAACCACTCTACCTGTGAAAATGCTCAAATTGATTTGCAGCCGGATTTCAACCTGTTCTCTGTGAAATCAATAAGTCATGCTCCCATCAATGTACCAGTTTATATCAACGGTAAGAGCATCAGCTTCCAACTTGACACTGGAGCATCTCTAACAGTCATCACAAAGAAGGACTTTGACGCTGTCACAGGAGGATCAGTGCCTCTACAACCATGTCACAAGTGTCTAACAACATACACTGGTGACAATGTTCCGGTAATAGGAGAGTGTATGGTTCATGTAAGTGATAATGGTCAAAGTGTTAAACTTCCTCTTCTTGTGGTTGAAGGAAATGGACCACCATTACTAGGTAGGAACTGGTTAGTTGATCTTAAGTTAAATTGGGAGAGTATTTGTTCATTGAACAATGCAAAAGAATCTAGTCTTACTTCACTAGATAAAGTTATATCATCAAACAACTTTGCTAACATCATTAGCACTTACAGAAACTAAAAGGGTAACATCAAAAGAAGAAAAAGATTTTTGCCATTTAATACACCCATTTCAAATACTGGATCACAGTTGCAAAGTGATATGGTCCAGAATATTACCCATAAACAGTATTTTTGGTTACCAGGAAAGCACTATCAGATTACCTGAGGAAATTGATCAATCAAAGAAATCTATGTCAATTAAGGATCTGAATAATAGCATAATACTTTCAGATGCCAATTCAAAAATAGTTCCATTAAATCATGACAAACATTCATTGAAAGAGAATTTGGTGTTAATGAGAATGTGTATCTAAGAAATTATGGGAGAAAGGAAAAATGGATACCAGGTCAAATTGTTCAATGTACAGGACCTGTGTCTTATAAAGTAAAAACAAATATGATGGACTTATTGTCCGTAGACATGCAGACCAGTTAAAAATAACTTGTGCAGATAATAAGTGTGAATCTGTCAATCCCACCAAATCTGAACAGTTCACACCAACTCAGTTTGTTCCACAACCAAGTTCTGTTGATATGAGTGAACCAAGTTGTCTAGAGTCAGAAAATGTAAATTCTGGAGTTAATGATTTAAATCCTAGACCTCCTGAGATAGAGAATCCATATGGTCAGAATCTTGAGTCACCAAATCAAAAGCCACTGAGAAGGTCAAACAGGACAATCAAAGTCCCAAATAAGTTAGACCTATGATTTTAAAGGTCAAAAAGGACTTTGACATCATTGTTTGTATTTTAATTATGTTGTAACATATTGTGCATTGTTTGTAAGGATGTAATCTACCATAGTGTTCATGTTACAATATAATTGGTGATTTTAGGATACTGTAAATTGTTCTATTGAGAGATGTGTTGTGTTTACTAAGGGTAAAGGGATGTAATATAGTGAGACTTGTGAAGTCAAGGGAACTCACTCTTCTGTATTAGTATTATATTTATATTGTTATCTTGAGTGATGTCCCTTACATGTTTATGTATATAAGTGTCTCGTCACTTCCGCCCTCTCTCTCTCTCCTCATGGTGTGAATAAACTACTGTTAACAACCAATGTGGCTTCTCGTCAGTGATTCTAATCTATCACAGTTTGAGATTGAGTAGCTATACAGAAGTTAACCAAATGAAAGTAAACATTATTTCTTTGTGTTCTTTTGTCAAATATGTTGTCAATAATGTACTAGCCGTTACGGCCGGGCCCTGCACTGGCCTCCATAAAAAGAAAAAAGGACCGTGACTGTGTGTTAACACTGCTCGTCTTTTTGGAAATAAATATTTTTAGTTTCCAATTTAATTTCTATATGCAAATATTTTGAGAAAATATATATAACATTAAACCTAACTCTAAACCTTGCCCTAGCCAACCACTATCACAAGCACAAACAGAAACACAAACAATGAACATGAACAGGAACATCAACATCAACATCAACTTACACCCTAACGATAACCCTCACCACAACCTCAACCAGAATCATGAACATCAACATATTAACTCTACATCATCTGCCTTATGTGTCTTGGGTACAAACGGGAAAAGATAATCTTTTTTAAAATCTATACTTGTCTGAGAACAATATTTTATAGTAGTAATTGGTCAAAACACAACGTACTCTACTACACAAATTTGGGGGTGGGGCGGGTCATGTACAGTGGGGGGGGGGGGGGTTAATGTCAGTTATAACGAAGACGGGAAAATGTGGTTGATGTAGGGGTGGGGGGGGGCGTGTGATAGCATGTGGAGAACGCAAGAAAGAAAAGATTTGAACTAAGAATTTGCTGAACAAATACAACTACTGCTGGAGTCGGCTCTGTCCTCTATTTGAAATGAACCCGAACTTTGGCCTCGCCACACAAACATTTATCTTGTTTTGTTTCTGATAGACTTGTTAGGCCGGCGATACGCCAAGGGCATTAAGTCGTCCTGTACAGCCTTAGGGTAAACTTGAATAAAGACTTCTATGTTATCTATTCAAGCTGGGGTGAGGGTGGGACTGTGGGGGGGGGGGGGGGGGGGAGAGCATTCTATTCACAGTGGTAGTTGAAAAGTTAAATTACTCTTTGAAACAAAATATTTGTTCATTGTCCGTACATTATGTAGTTATTTAGGTTTGAGAAAACTAAAGAGCTCTTTTATTGACACCAGATAACTCTTTCCTTCTTATCACTCGATCGTTGTTTCCCCCTCACACACACGCCATTACAAAGTAGATATCGACTTCAATTCATCAGCAACTTTCCTGTGGATCCCTTGTGGAGCCAAGGGACGCAACCACAGCTCTCCACCGTGCTTGGTTCTGGGCGATTCCTCCAAGTTGGGTCCACATTATTCCGGCTGCTTCTTCTTCTCCTACAGATAACTTTTTTCCCAAATTTGTTTTGGTCTACCGACTTTATTCTTTCCTTTGGGCAGTCTCGAGCCTGTCTGGTCATGTGCTAGTTAGTTGATGTCTCATGTGTCCGGCCAATCACCATTTGCACTTTTGTATTTTACCAATAGGATCTTGCCCACTTTTTCTCCACAGTCCGGCATTGGTAATTTTTTCAGGTAGAAATAGTACCACTTCCGGTTATCGGAAATCGCTCAAAAGTTGATACGGATCTACGATTTTGATAAAATACTTATATATGAAATTTCATCAACCTAGCTGTAACGGTACTCAAGTTATCGTGTTTACACACACACAAAAACACACACACACACAAACACACAGTCATACGGACAAGATTGCAAAATTACGTTTCATATATAAGTATTTTATCACAATCGTATATCCGTATCAACTTTTGAGCGATTTCCGATAACCGGAAGTGGTACTTTTTCTGCTTTGAATTTTTCAAAAGCCTATAACTTGAGTACTGTTTCAGATAAATAAATGACATTTCGCATGTAAGTAAAAGATCTAATTCTCTACCTTCTGTTAAATTTTGAGTAATTTCCGTTGACCGGAAGTACTAATTTACGCTATTTCCGATTTCTCAAAAGACGCATGTAAATTTATAAAGTACTAATAATATTGCGCACTGTTATGAACATCGTTATTTGGCGTTCGCTTGGTGCGCAATTCTTTTTCTCTATGAGATTCTATAATTTTAAAAAGTTTAAGTATTTAAAATGGATTAAAAATCATAACTATATCCCGAGTTCCCATCCCCTGTTGTTTTATATAAGAATATTCGAGAAAGTTTAGGGGAGATCACTCCCGGTTTATTTTTTGCACGATTACAAGACTTTCTCTATACTTCGTATATAGGAAAAAGTAAAAAAGGAGCATATCCTCTTCAAGAGTGCGATAGAATATGGATAAGATATAGTATTATGGTCGTTCAGTAAATTAAATCAGGCGCGTCCTACCGCGCCCGGGCAGGGTGCGATTCGTCCCGGGCTATGTTGTGACTAGCCGTCAGACTTTCTTCTGAGACCGCGGCAACGCACGGGGACGGGTACGCTTGTGCTGCATAAAAAGTCACCATAAACTATACGTCAGTTTCGTATATGAGCAGTTGTGAAATATTTTTACCACGCAGCCTAGAAGACTAGGTACCTAACTGTGGGCCAACATACTAGGTACCTAACTGTGG
Source organism: Physella acuta (assembly GCF_028476545.2). Taxonomy (NCBI): domain Eukaryota; kingdom Metazoa; phylum Mollusca; class Gastropoda; family Physidae; genus Physella; species Physella acuta. The sequence continues at coordinate 151,552 of NW_026731913.1, read as the reverse complement.
GCCAACATACTAGGTACCTGTGGGCCAACTCGGTCAGGAGAAAGTTGGATGTAACTCCACCCAAGACGTGTAAGCAGAAGCCTGCTGACCTTTAGCCTGCTGACCTTTAGCCTGCCCTCCTGGTAATGTTTACCTGGTCTATGCTTGCCTATTTACTTGTATGCCATTACGGAAGTCCCCCCCCCCCTTACCAGAATTTTATCTCAGTGTCCGTGTTGGTAAGAAGTGGTCAACGGGTGTGATGGCCACTGGTAAAAAATGTATGTAATCAACGGATGTACACAATGGGTATGATGGCCACAGAATGTACACTATGGGTATGATGGCCACAGAATGTACACAATGGTATGATGGCCACAGAATGTACACAATGGTATGATGGCCACAGAATGTACACAATGTGTATGATGGCCACAGAATGTACACAATGTGTATGATGGCCACAGAATGTACACAATGTGTATGATGGCCACAGAATGTACACAATGTGTATGATGGCCACAGAATGTACACAATGGTATGATGGCCACAGAATGTACACAATGGGTATGATGGCCACAGAATGTACTATCGTTATGGCTGAATATTTATTTAACTATGACCAAAGTAATTAGCCACACACACACAAACATGTATCTGGCACCCACACCACACTGCGCACACCACTACCCACACCACACCGCGCACACCACACTACTCACAAATGAAGTTGGTATGCACAAATATAAGAAGCTCATTTAAATATGTTTATTATTTTTCAATATTGCCTGAGACCTGCTCAGTTCGAAGTGTGATAATCTGTAGTAAATTGTGTAGAAAAGTTTTAGAAAAAAATGTGTAGAAAAATGTTACCGTGAAAAAAAAACCTAGTACAATAGAAGAAAAAACCCACTGATACAAATAACCCACAAGGATTTTCAATCCAAATATATACAAGCCCATGACGCACTTCTCTTTCTGTCCGCAAAATATGTCCCGAGTCTATCAGTATCTTCAGCGATATATGGAGAACTTAAAGTTAAAGATACGGACTTTTATTGAAAATAATATATTGGATGTTTTAAATGTATAAACTAAATTTTATTTAAAGAAATAAAATAAAAATAAAGGCTTATTGGAATGTAGAAAAACATTTTTACTTAGGCAACTGGAAAAGTGTTTATTATTGTGACAAGCACGCAAAAAACAATGACGTCACATGCCCCACTTTTTTAAACTACGGAAAGTACACAACACTAATGCCGTCATCTTCCAATTTTAGAACTTGAAGACATTAACTATTTATTTCAAATTTGATTTAGATCAACTTATAAAGAAGTACGCTATGAAATGTATACTATTTTCACAGCCAAAATTAATACAAATTACTTTAAAAAAACATAAATACCACTGAATAGCCGGATTTTTAACTGTGTCATTTAAGTCTCTTAATCAGTGTGTGCATTTAATAAGGTGCTGTGTTGACTAATTATATATATAATTTGGTTGTTCTAATAGGTATTGTTAACCTATGTTATGTTAAATGTGTCGGATTTTTAGTTATTTAGTTTTTCTTTTCTTTGTCACTAATATCGTTCACCATGTAGTAAAGCCCATGGCTTATATAAAGTAAAACACCACTGGTACAAATAACCCACAATGAAGTTCAATATAAAGGAAAACAGTTTTAAAATATACAAGCAGAATAAAGTTATGTCGCGTTGTTGTGGTAGGGAGACATCATGAGATCCGCCCACCAAAGGGAGAAAACCATGTTGACAAACTTTCCTAGTTCTCCATCCAAGTCAGGTCCCTTTAGAGAGCTTTTCAAAATGTTTCTTCATGGGAAACATAGCTACGTCAGTTGTAGTGTTGGTCAGTTGTTGTGTTGGTCAGTTGTTGTGTTGGTCAGTTGTTGTGTTGGTCAGCTGTTGTGTTGGTCAGTTGTTGTGTTGGTCAGTGTGATGTCTAAAGTTTGAATCTGTTATCTGAATAACAGCAATATTTGGGCAGTGGATCTAGACTGGCCTATGGAAATATGTGAATATCTGTTGCGTGATTGTAATGTATGTGATTGTGTGTGATTGAGTGTGAGACACTGCAAGTTTAAGTGTCAACCCAAACATAATTTGACAAGAAATGTAAAATTGGTAGTTACACTGGTATTGTTACATTGTTAGTGTTACATTGTTAGTGTTACATTGGTAGTGTTACATTGGTAGTGTTACATTGGTAGTGTTACATTACAAAAACAGCAACAACCCAACAAAATACTTTCATTGTGCCAAATCAATTCTTTGCACTAGATCAGGGTCTCCAAACTTTTCAGCCCGAGGGCCGCGTTAACTATCAAATATCAGTTCGGGGGCCAGAGTTTCTTCCATGGATATCTGTGGGGTGGCGGATCCCCCCCCCCCCCCCCCCCCACGAAATATAATTTGTATCGAAATATATTCAGATTTTTACCGCCCCCACACCTTCCACCCCACCCCACCATGCGAGAAAAAAGTCTGAAAGAAACGCTGTCGGGGGCCGACAACACACTCGAGGTCCAAGTTTGTTCTTGGGCAAACACTTACAAAAAAACACCCGCCGTTTTTAAAACTTGTCTCTAAGGAAGTTATTTTCTTGCAACCCAATAACCTCCATCTGCAGTTCATCTGGGCAACTGGTTACATTTGCTTCAAATGGGCTTTGAAACAGTCTCACTTCTTTTGCCTTTGAATCCTAGTCAGAAAACCGCTACTGAAACTGCAGCTGGGGGTCTTTGATGATCTCGCATGCAAATGACGTAGGGAACTCTGTGGTTGCTTCAGCCACGAAGACCTAGCACTGCTGAAAGTGCGTCAAGTTGTTGGCTTGAACTTGTTCCAAAAACATGACAAGTTTGGATCTGAAAGCCTTTAGATGGGTGTATAGATCAGAAACTAGATTTCCCTCTCTTGTAGTTTTAGGTTCAGAAAATTGAAATGACTAGTTTCATCTGCAGCAGAGGCCAATTTCTATACCATCTCTTCATCAGATATTAATGGCTGTAGCTTGCCTTTACTTTCCAGGAAGTCACCTATTTCCTTTCTTAACCTGAATACTCTGCTCAAAATGTTCTCACAAGTTAGCCATCTTACTGCTGAATAATAGGGTACATCTTGCAATTCTGTGTTTGTATCTTTCAATACATCTCTGAACTATCTATGGTTGAGCCCATGTGGCTTTATTAAATTCACCATCTTCACCACTGTATTCAGTCCACTGCTAATGCCCATATATTAAGCACACAGACCTTGATGGTGAATAATGTAGGAACATTGGTTGTAGAATGTTTTTCTCATTCCCTTGTCCAACCAAGCCTTTCTTTAAGCCACTCATGTACTTTCCTCCATCAACATTCAGCTGAGGTTAGTCCAGTCCAAGTTTTAACTAGCAAATGTTTTTTTAATCTCATTGAATATATCATCTCCGGTAACAGTGCCATACAAGTTATGTAGGGAAGCCAACTTTTGTGCTGTTATTGTCTTCATCCACACCTGTAATGAACATAAGCAGTTGAGATGTGGAACAGTAGTCCAGCGACTCATCCATTGCAATTAAAAAATAGTGAAACTTGCTTGTATTTTTCGCTATTAGAGTTACAATGTTTTCACCAATGTCTGCAACACGACGGGCAATGGTACTTGCACCCAAATCTACATTTTCAAATTGTTTTGAGTATTCTGGGCAAAGCTCCTCACTCCTCAGCCACCTCTAACAAACAATTTTTTTTCCGAGGACAAAAAGATCACCGCGGGCCGGATGAGAAGACCTCGCGGGCCGCATCCGGTCCGCAGTTTGGAGACCCCTGCACTATATGAAAGATTTATTTCAAAGATGGCCGACGGCCTCAAACAATCAAGTGAACACACTGATCATCACTAGAGACGTATCTATCAATATACATTTGAAATGTTCAAACCTAGATGTTATTGGAATTAAAATTGAAAAAAAAATAAAATCAAATGTTAACCAAGTTCTAGTGTTTGTTAATAGTTTTAAAGCCATGGATGATAAGACTACTGACAAGGTTGTAAAGAGATTGTTTAGCTACATAACGTTACCAGCCACAATATGATAGAGAGTGATGTAAAGAGATTGTTTAGCTACATAACGTTAACAGCCACAATATGATAGAGAGTGATGTAAAGAGATGGTTTAGCTACATAAAGTTACCAGCCACAATATGATAGAGAGTGATGTACAGAGAAATGAAAAGAAGGCAGCAGGGCTGGGTGTGGCTGTCCCCTGTGTTGTAAGCCTGGGTGGGGGCCAGATTGAGGGGGTAGTCTTGGGGCAGCTCCTTCAGAGAGGACGGAAACTCATCTTTAGTTCGTCCATCACACCAGTAGTCATTGGGGTCTGTAGCACTCTCTGTGGGCAGAGGCAGAAAATTCCAGGATCATTTCAACATTGATTAAATGACTAATCCGATCAGATTATTTCAACAAATTAGCCAATCATAGAACAGCTTACCTGGTCCTATAACCAATCATTGAACAGCTTACCTGGTCCGATAACCAATCATTGAACAGCTTACCTGGTCCTATAACCAATCATTGAACAGCTTACCTGGTCCGATAACCAATCATTGAACAGCATACCTGGTCCGATAACCAATCATTGAACAGCTTACCTGGTCCTATAACCAATCATTGAACAGCTTACCTGGTCCGATAACCAATCATTGAACAGCTTACCTGGTCCGATAACCAATCATTGAACAGCTTACCTGGTCCTATAACCAATCATTGAACAGCTTACCTGGTCCTATAACCAATCATTGAACAGCTTACCTGGTCCTATAACCAATCATTGAACATCTTACCTGGTCCTATAACCAATCATTGAACAGCTTACCTGGTCCTATAACCAATCATTGAACAGCTTACCTGGTCCTATAACCAATCATTGAACAGCTTACCTGGTCCTATAACCAATCATTGAACAGCTTACCTGGTCCTATAACCAATCATTGAACAGCTTACCTGGTCCTATAACCAATCATTGAACAGCTTACCTGGTCCGATAACCAATCATTGAACAGCTTACCTGGTCCTATAACCAATCATTGAACAGCTTACCTGGTCCTATAACCAATCATTGAACAGCTTACCTGGTCCGATAACCAATCATTGAACAGCTTACCTGGTCCGATAACCAATCACTGAACAGCTTACCTGGTCCGATAACCAATCATTGAACAGCATACCTGGTCCGATAACCAATCATTGAACAGCTTACCTGGTCCTATAACCAATCATTGAACAGCTTACCTGGTCCGATAACCAATCATTGAACAGCTTACCTGGTCCTATAACCAATAATTGAACAGCTTACCTGGTCCTATAACCAATCATTGAACAGCTTACCTGGTCCTATAACCAATCATTGAACAGCTTACCTGGTCCTATAACCAATCATTGAACAGCTTACCTGGTCCTATAACCAATCATTGAACAGCTTACCTGGTCCTATAACCAATCATTGAACAGCTTACCTGGTCCTATAACCAATCATTGAACAGCTTACCTGGTCCGATAACCAATCATTGAACAGCTTACCTGGTCCTATAACCAATCATTGAACAGCTTACCTGGTCCTATAACCAATCATTGAACAGCTTACCTGGTCCGATAACCAATCATTGAACAGCTTACCTGGTCCGATAACCAATCATTGAACAGCTTACCTGGTCCTATAACCAATCATTGAACAGCTTACCTGGTCCTATAACCAATCATTGAACAGCTTACCTGGTCCGATAACCAATCATTGAACAGCTTACCTGGTCCGATAACCAATCACTGAACAGCTTACCTGGTCCGATAACCAATCATTGAACAGCATACCTGGTCCGATAACCAATCATTGAACAGCTTACCTGGTCCTATAACCAATCATTGAACAGCTTACCTGGTCCGATAACCAATCATTGAACAGCTTACCTGGTCCTATAACCAATAATTGAACAGCTTACCTGGTCCTATAACCAATCATTGAACAGCTTACCTGGTCCTATAACCAATCATTGAACAGCTTACCTGGTCCGATAACCAATCATTGAACAGCTTACCTGGTCCGATAACCAATCACTGAACAGCTTACCTGGTCCGATAACCAATCATTGAACAGCATACCTGGTCCGATAACCAATCATTGAACAGCTTACCTGGTCCTATAACCAATCATTGAACAGCTTACCTGGTCCGATAACCAATCATTGAACAGCTTACCTGGTCCTATAACCAATAATTGAACAGCTTACCTGGTCCTATAACCAATCATTGAACAGCTTACCTGGTCCTATAACCAATCATTGAACAGCTTACCTGGTCCTATAACCAATCATTGAACAGCTTACCTGGTCCTATAACCAATCATTGAACAGCTTACCTGGTCCTATAACCAATCATTGAACAGCTTACCTGGTCCTATAACCAATCATTGAACAGCTTACCTGGTCCGATAACCAATCATTGAACAGCTTACCTGGTCCTATAACCAATCATTGAACAGCTTACCTGGTCCTATAACCAATCATTGAACAGCTTACCTGGTCCGATAACCAATCATTGAACAGCTTACCTGGTCCGATAACCAATCATTGAACAGCTTACCTGGTCCTATAACCAATCATTGAACAGCTTACCTGGTCCTATAACCAATCATTGAACAGCTTACCTGGTCCGATAACCAATCATTGAACAGCTTACCTGGTCCGATAACCAATCACTGAACAGCTTACCTGGTCCGATAACCAATCATTGAACAGCATACCTGGTCCGATAACCAATCATTGAACAGCTTACCTGGTCCTATAACCAATCATTGAACAGCTTACCTGGTCCGATAACCAATCATTGAACAGCTTACCTGGTCCTATAACCAATAATTGAACAGCTTACCTGGTCCTATAACCAATCATTGAACAGCTTACCTGGTCCTATAACCAATCATTGAACAGCTTACCTGGTCCTATAACCAATCATTGAACAGCTTACCTGGTCCTATAACCAATCATTGAACAGCTTACCTGGTCCTATAACCAATCATTGAACATCTTACCTGGTCCTATAACCAATCATTGAACAGCTTACCTGGTCCTATAACCAATCATTGAACAGCTTACCTGGTCCTATAACCAATCATTGAACAGCTTACCTGGTCCTATAACCAATCATTGAACAGCTTACCTGGTCCTATAACCAATCATTGAACAGCTTACCTGGTCCTATAACCAATCATTGAACAGCTTACCTGGTCCGATAACCAATCATTGAACAGCTTACCTGGTCCTATAACCAATCATTGAACAGCTTACCTGGTCCTATAACCAATCATTGAACAGCTTACCTGGTCCGATAACCAATCATTGAACAGCTTACCTGGTCCGATAACCAATCACTGAACAGCTTACCTGGTCCGATAACCAATCATTGAACAGCATACCTGGTCCGATAACCAATCATTGAACAGCTTACCTGGTCCTATAACCAATCATTGAACAGCTTACCTGGTCCGATAACCAATCATTGAACAGCTTACCTGGTCCTATAACCAATAATTGAACAGCTTACCTGGTCCTATAACCAATCATTGAACAGCTTACCTGGTCCTATAACCAATCATTGAACAGCTTACCTGGTCCTATAACCAATCATTGAACAGCTTACCTGGTCCTATAACCAATCATTGAACAGCTTACCTGGTCCTATAACCAATCATTGAACAGCTTACCTGGTCCTATAACCAATCATTGAACAGCTTACCTGGTCCGATAACCAATCATTGAACAGCTTACCTGGTCCTATAACCAATCATTGAACAGCTTACCTGGTCCTATAACCAATCATTGAACAGCTTACCTGGTCCGATAACCAATCATTGAACAGCTTACCTGGTCCGATAACCAATCATTGAACAGCTTACCTGGTCCTATAACCAATCATTGAACAGCTTACCTGGTCCTATAACCAATCATTGAACAGCTTACCTGGTCCGATAACCAATCATTGAACAGCTTACCTGGTCCGATAACCAATCACTGAACAGCTTACCTGGTCCGATAACCAATCATTGAACAGCATACCTGGTCCGATAACCAATCATTGAACAGCTTACCTGGTCCTATAACCAATCATTGAACAGCTTACCTGGTCCGATAACCAATCATTGAACAGCTTACCTGGTCCTATAACCAATAATTGAACAGCTTACCTGGTCCTATAACCAATCATTGAACAGCTTACCTGGTCCTATAACCAATCATTGAACAGCTTACCTGGTCCTATAACCAATCATTGAACAGCTTACCTGGTCCTATAACCAATCATTGAACAGCTTACCTGGTCCTATAACCAATCATTGAACAGCTTACCTGGTCCTATAACCAATCATTGAACAGCTTACCTGGTCCTATAACCAATCATTGAACAGCTTACCTGGTCCGATAACCAATCATTGAACAGCTTACCTGGTCCTATAACCAATCATTGAACAGCTTACCTGGTCCTATAACCAATCGATACCAAAACTGGATGTCAGACTCCACTCCCGTGTCTCCAGAAAACTCCAGCCTGACCACATTGGTTTGGGCAAGGAAACATTGGTACTGTTGACCCTGTAGGTCAAACATTCACAAGGTCATAGGTTATCGGGTGGTCAGAGGTCAAACAGTGCATGAATGTGTAACCACATTGTAACAGAGAAGACACGGCAGGCCTTTAAGTTATTTACTTTTTTACCTAGCTTAACTTCCATAAGTTCTTTACTTTTTACTGTGCAAGTAATGTGGTGGTACTGCCATTTTTGTTACGACCTCCACCCCTACCCCTTACCTATGTTCTGCCTCTTACCCCCTTTCTCCCCCCCCCCCCCCCCCACCGGTCAGCTGGACCCCCCTGAGCGTACTGTTCAGCCGAGCTAAGTCTATGATGTGCCTCATCCCTAGCAGAGAGAAAAGGCTTATGGGACAGGCTGGTGCGATAAAAGGGCCGGTAACTGAAGAACTCGCTCACCATGATCACCGCCCTTGCTCAGCGCACCTGACGCTATTCCACCCCCACCCCCCCCCCACCCCCTTCTTTACAGAAGGTATTTGATTATTTAAAACACTAGACATCATCATCAAGCTTTTTATGCCATATGTCTTGTATTGTCAGCATTTATTATCCTCTTGCTATGACCATGCATTGCTATTATTTAGCCACAACTTGATTCAATGATTATCTCTATACCCCACCACATTGCTCTATCCTACATGTGTAGCTCTAGTTATTTATATTAGAAATATTTACTAGCCCATGCAATGGCGTCGCCAGGTGGTTTCATTCTCATCCACTCCGGTGGACGGTGTATTTGGTGTCACCCCTCCCCTACCTTTTGTCGACGGCGTCAACTTATATTAATCCACCTAGAATAAGCATTGAGGGCCTGATTCTATTATTAATTCAAGTGAAAAATTATTGCTATAGTAGAAAATTATTAAACTTGGTGTCACCCCTATCCCAAAAGTCAATTAATATATCAGTTATTACAATTCTCATCTAAAGCTTTTTCCTCAGGCAAATGTTACAACGTTTTGTTGGTGTCACCCCCCCCCCCCCCTTGATATCTTTAAACTGTGCACAGATAACACTAAAGATGTTTATCTATAGTAGGTTGTTAATACGGCTGGATTTGGCATTGTTTTCTCTATCGTTAGCAGTTTACGTCATGGTGTCACCCACTCCTCCTTCCCCCCCCCCCCCCCCCCCCAATCTTGTCGGGATTTGTCAACTTGGCTCTCAGAAGACTATTTAACTAATAAATCATTCATTTAACTCGAAAGATCATTGTTTTTCTTTATATATTTTGCTATTTTTTGCCTTAGTGTTACCCCCCCCCCTAAATGGTGTCAGCTAACACATGAGAAAGATATCCTCCTCATGTGACTGGTCTGGTGCTGGCTACAACCAAGTGCTCCCACTATTTTGTGAGCCTCTCCCAACCAAGTGCTCCCACTATTTTGTGAGCCTCTCCCAACCAAGTGCTCCCACTATTTTGTGAGCCTCTCCCAAGTGCTCCCACTATTTTGTGAGCCTCTCTCTCCCAAATGCTCCCATTATTTTGTGAGCCTCTCCCAACCAAGTGCTCCCACTATTTTGTGAGCCTCTCCCAACCAAGTGCTCCCACTATTTTGTGAGCCTCTCCCAACCAAGTGCTCCCACTATTTTGTGAGCCTCTCCCAACTAAGTGCTCCCACTATTTTGTGAGCCTCTCCCAACCAAGTGCTCCCACTATTTTGTGAGCCTCTCCCAACCAAGTGCTCCCACTATTTTGTGAGCCAACCAAGTGCTCCCACTATTTTGTGAGTCTCTCCCAACCAAGTGCTCCCACTATTTTGTGAGCCTCTCCCAACCAAGTGCTCCCACTATTTTGTGAGCCTCTCCCAAGTGCTCCCACTATTTTGTGAGCCTCTCCCAACCAAGTGCTCCCACTATTTTGTGAGCCTCTCCCAACCAAGTGCTCCCACTATTTTGTGAGCCTCTCCCAAGTGCTCCCACTATTTTGTGAGCCTCTCCCAACCAAGTGCTCCCACTATTTTGTGAGCCTCTCCCAACCAAGTGCTCCCACTATTTTGTGAGCCTCTCCCAATAAAGTGCTCCCACTATTTTGTGAGCCTCTCCCAATAAAGTGCTCCCACTATTTTGTGAGCCTCTCCCAACCAAGTGCTCCCACTATTTTGTGAGCCTCTCCCAACCAAGTGCTCCCACTATTTTGTGAGTCTCTCCCAACCAAGTGCTCCCACTATTTTGTGAGCCTCTCCCAACCAAGTGCTCCCACTATTTTGTTAGCCTCTCCCAACCAAGTGCTCCCACTATTTTGTGAGCCTCTCCCAACCAAGTGCTCCCACTATTTTGTGAGCCTCTCCCAACAAAGTGCTCCCACTATTTTGTGAGCCAACCAAGTGCTCCCACTATTTTGTGAGCCTCTCCCAACCAAGTGCTCCCACTATTTTGTGAGCCAACCAAGTGCTCCCACTATTTTGTGAGCCTCTCCCAACTAAGTGCTCCCACTATTTTGTGAGCCAACAAAGTGCTCCCACTATTTTGTGAGCCAACCAAGTGCTCCCACTATTTTGTGAGCCTCTCCCAACCAAGTGCTCCCACTATTTTGTGAGCCAACCAAGTGCTCCCACTATTTTGTGAGCCTCTCCCAACCAAGTGCTCCCACTATTTTGTGAGCCAACCAAGTGCTCCCACTATTTTGTGAGCCTCTCCCAAGTGCTCCCACTATTTTGTGAGCCTCTCCCAACCAAGTGCTCCCACTATTTTGTGAGCCTCTCCCAACCAAGTGCTCCCACTATTTTGTGAGCCTCTCCCAACCAAGTGCTCCCACTATTTTGTGAGTCTCTCCCAACCAAGTGCTCCCACTATTTTGTGAGCCTCTCCCAACCAAGTGCTCCCACTATTTTGTGAGCCTCTCCCAACAAAGTGCTCCCACTATTTTGTGAGCCAACCAAGTGCTCCCACTATTTTGTGAGCCAACCAAGTGCTCCCACTATTTTGTGAGCCTCTCCCAACTAAGTGCTCCCACTATTTTGTGAGCCTCTCCCAACCAAGTGCTCCCACTATTTTGTGAGCCTCTCCCAACCAAGTGCTCCCACTATTTTGTGAGCCTCTCCCAACCAAGTGCTCCCACTATTTTGTGAGCCTCTCCCAACCAAGTGCTCCCACTATTTTGTGAGCCTCTCCCAACCAAGTGCTCCCACTATTTTGTGAGCCTCTCCCAACCAAGTGCTCCCACTATTTTGTGAGCCAACCAAGTGCTCCCACTATTTTGTGAGCCAACCAAGTGCTCCCACTATTTTGGAGCCGCCTCCAGGTTTAGCAACTGTTGTGTACAAGTACATACGACTAGAAAATCAGACTTACTGTTCCTGAATCTGAGCAGAGTTTTGGTCCTTGGAAACTGACACTGCAGAGAGACAAAATGTAAAACTTGAAATGACTTTCATTGGAACTCAATCTTAACTATTTTTAATGGGAATAAACTTGGAGATGAAAATGTAACTAACCCCCCCCCCCCCCCCCCTCTGTCCAAACAAAACAACATACCCCTCCACAAAATAACTTACCCTCCAACCCCCTTACAAAAATGGTATAACACCCCCCCCCCATGAAACAGATTAACCAGTGGCGGAACTAGAAAAAAGCCCCCCCCCCCCCCCCACCCGCAAAATAAAATAATAATTATATATATATAAATATATATAATATATTAGTATAATATAAATTAATTATTGAAACCATTTCCTTATTTAAAAATTCAACCTATTTCTTCGCAAAGTATATCCACCATGAGATAACAAATCTCACTAAAATATGTTTTAACACATTTATTCCCCCTAAAGGTATGAAAAGAGAAACTTCATATACTGCAAACCGGTCAAAAGTATTTAAACATTGAGGTTAGTCTTATGGTCTCTCATGTTTTTTTCATTATGTTTTTTGCACTTAGATTCATAATTTTTATATATTTCTTTTTATATCTGTCTCATGTTTTAGTATGCCTGATTTTAATAATAATTAAGAGAAGAAAATGTTTTTTTAATTTAAATTAATTTGCTTAAAACAAATTTAAATCAGCTTTTTAGGCACCACCATATTAGACTAGTACTAGTTAAAGAGGACCAATAAGTCATGGAAGTGATTTGAAAGTTCCTCTACAACCCATACACAAACAAAACAACTTACCATAACTTGGCCTTTGGTACTGTTTCATACTACACACAAAAATTGAATAAGATAATGTTAGACAGAATAAATTGGCCTTTGGTACTGTTTCATACTACACACAAAAATTGAATAAGATAATGTTAGACAGAATAACTTGGCCTTTGGTACTGTTTCATACTACACAAAAAAATTGAATAAGATAATGTTAGACAGAATAACTTGGCCTTTGGTATTGTTTCATACTACACACAAAAATTGAATAAGATAATGTTAGACAGAATAACTTGGCCTTTGGTACTGTTTCATACTACACAAAAAAATTGAATAAGATAATGTTAGACAGAATAACTTGGCCTTTGGTACTGTTTCATACTACACAAAAAAATTGAATAAGATAATGTTAGACAGAATAACTTGGCCTTTGGTACTGTTTCATACTACACAAAAAAATTGAATAAGATAATGTTAGACAGAATAAATTGGCCTTTGGTACTGTTTCATACTACACACAAAAATTGAATAAGATAATGTTAGACAGAATAACTTGGCCTTTGGTACTGTTTCATACTACACAAAAAAATTGAATAAGATAATGTTAGACAGAATAACTTGGCCTTTGGTACTGTTTCATACTACACAAAAAAATTGAATAAGATAATGTTAGACAGAATAACTTGGCCTTTGGTACTGTTTCATACTACACAAAAAAATTGAATAAGATAATGTTAGACAGAATAACTTGGCCTTTGGTACTGTTTCATACTACACAAAAAAATTGAATAAGATAATGTTAGACAGAATAACTTGGCCTTTGGTACTGTTTCATACTACACAAAAAAATTGAATAAGACAATGTTAGACAGAATAAATTGGCCTTTGGTACTGTTTCATACTACACAAAAAAATTGAATAAGATAATGTTAGACAGAATAAATTGGCCTTTGGTACTGTTTCATACTACACAAAAAAATTGAATAAGATAATGTTAGACAGAATAACTTGGCCTTTGGTACTGTTTCATACTACACACAAAAATTGAATAAGATAATGTTAGACAGAATAAATTGGCCTTTGGTACTGTTTCATACTACACAAAAAAATTGAATAAGATAATGTTAGACAGAATAACTTGGCCTTTGGTACTGTTTCATACTACACAAAAAAATTGAATAAGATAATGTTAGAATAACTTGGCCTTTGGTACTGTTTCATACTACACACAAAAATTGAATAAGATAATGTTAGACAGAATAACTTGGCCTTTGGTACTGTTTCATACTACACACAAAAATTGAATAAGATAATGTTAGACAGAATAACTTGGCCTTTGGTACTGTTTCATACTACACAAAAAAATTGAATAAGATAATGTTAGAATAACTTGGCCTTTGGTACTGTTTCATACTACACAAAAAAATTGAATAAGATAATGTTAGACAAAATAAATTGGCCTTTGGTACTGTTTCATACTACACAAAAAAATTGAATAAGATAATGTTAGAATAACTTGGCCTTTGGTACTGTTTCATACTACACACAAAAATTGAATAAGATAATGTTAGACAGAATAACTTGGCCTTTGGTACTGTTTCATACTACACACAAAAATTGAATAAGATAATGTTAGACAGAATAACTTGGCCTTTGGTATTGTTTCATACTACACAAAAAAATTGAATAAGATAATGTTAGACAGAATAACTTGGCCTTTGGTACTGTTTCATACTACACAAAAAAATTGAATAAGATAATGTTAGACAGAATAACTTGGCCTTTGGTACTGTTTCATACTACACAAAAAAATTGAATAAGACAATGTTAGACAGAATAAATTGGCCTTTGGTACTGTTTCATACTACACAAAAAAATTGAATAAGATAATGTTAGACAGAATAAATTGGCCTTTGGTACTGTTTCATACTACACAAAAAAATTGAATAAGATAATGTTAGACAGAATAACTTGGCCTTTGGTACTGTTTCATACTACACACAAAAATTGAATAAGATAATGTTAGACAGAATAACTTGGCCTTTGGTACTGTTTCATACTACACAAAAAAATTGAATAAGATAATGTTAGACAGAATAACTTGGCCTTTGGTACTGTTTCATACTACACAAAAAAATTGAATAAGATAATGTTAGACAGAATAACTTGGCCTTTGGTACTGTTTCATACTACACAAAAAAATTGAATAAGATAATGTTAGACAGAATAAATTGGCCTTTGGTACTGTTTCATACTACACACAAAAATTGAATAAGATAATGTTAGACAGAATAACTTGGCCTTTGGTACTGTTTCATACTACACACAAAAATTGAATAAGATAATGTTAGACAGAATAACTTGGCCTTTGGTACTGTTTCATACTACACACAAAAATTGAATAAGATAATGTTAGACAGAATAACTTGGCCTTTGGTACTGTTTCATACTACACAAAAATATTGAATAAGATAATGTTAGACAGAATAACTTGGCCTTTGGTACTGTTTCATACTACACACAAAAATTGAATAAGATAATGTTAGACAGAATAACTTGGCCTTTGGTACTGTTTCATACTACACAAAAAAATTGAATAAGATAATGTTAGACAGAATAACTTGGCCTTTGGTACTGTTTCATACTACACACAAAAATTGAATAAGATAATGTTAGACAGAATAACTTGGCCTTTGGTACTGTTTCATACTACACACAAAAATTGAATAAGATAATGTTAGACAGAATAACTTGGCCTTTGGTACTGTTTCATACTACACAAAAAAATTGAATAAGATAATGTTAGACAGAATAACTTGGCCTTTGGTACTGTTTCATACTACACAAAAAAATTGAATAAGATAATGTTAGACAGAATAACTTGGCCTTTGGTACTGTTTCATACTACACAAAAAAATTGAATAAGATAATGTTAGACAGAATAACTTGGCCTTTGGTACTGTTTCATACTACACAAAAAAATTGAATAAGATAATGTTAGACAGAATAACTTGGCCTTTGGTACTGTTTCATACTACACAAAAAAATTGAATAAGATAATGTTAGACAGAATAAATTGGCCTTTGGTACTGTTTCATACTACACAAAAAAATTGAATAAGATAATGTTAGACAGAATAACTTGGCCTTTGGTACTGTTTCATACTACACAAAAAAATTGAATAAGATAATGTTAGACAGAATAACTTGGCCTTTGGTACTGTTTCATACTACACAAAAAAATTGAATAAGATAATGTTAGACAGAATAACTTGGCCTTTGGTACTGTTTCATACTACACAAAAAAATTGAATAAGATAATGTTAGACAGAATAACTTGGCCTTTGGTACTGTTTCATACTACACACAAAAATTGAATAAGATAATGTTAGACAGAATAACTTGGCCTTTGGTACTGTTTCATACTACACAAAAAAATTGAATAAGATAATGTTAGACAGAATAACTTGGCCTTTGGTACTGTTTCATACTACACAAAAAAATTGAATAAGATAATGTTAGACAGAATAAATGTAAGCCCTGACTGGACTAATCTACGTCCCTTATCTTTAAACTATCTGGTCAGTGCAAGCCTGGTCAAAACCAGACTGGCTAAAATCCTAACATTAGTCTATGGCTAAAATCCTAACATTAGTCTATGGCTAAAATCCTAACATTAGTCTATGGCTAAAATCCTAACATTAGTCTATGGCTAAAATCCTAACATTAGTCTATGGCTAAAATCCTAACATTAGTCTATGGCTAAAATCCTAACATTAGTCTATGGCTAAAATCCTAACATTAGTCTATGGCTAAAATCCTAACATTAGTCTATGGCTAAAATCCTAACATTAGTCTATGGCTAAAATCCTAACATTAGTCTATGGCTAAAATCCTAACATTAGTCTATGGCTAAAATCCTAACATTAGTCTATGGCTAAAATCCTAACATTAGTCTATGGCTAAAATCCTAACATTAGTCTATGGCTAAAATCCTAACATTAGTCTATGGCTAAAATCCTAACATTAGTCTATGGCTAAAATCCTAACATTAGTCTATGGCTAAAATCCTAACATTAGTCTATGGCTAAAATCCTAACATTAGTCTATTGCTAAAATCCTAACATTAGTCTATGGCTAAAATCCTAACATTAGTCTATGAACTTAATGAACACAATGAAAACAAAAAAAAAGCTAACAGTTTATAAAATTTGTTAAATGAAAATAGGAACCAAATGTACTAAAAAAAAATAATTCAACACTACTAAATAAAAAAAAACCCAACTTGTCTTGTGACTGATTGTCTAGTGTTCTGACTGATTGTCTTCTCAATGACCGGCCACTAAAACTGACCGGCCACTAAAACTGACCGGCCACTAAAACTGACCGGCCACTAAAACTGACCATTAATTCAACTGACCGGCCACTAAAACTGACCGGCCACTAAAACTGACCGGCCACTAAAACTGACCATTAATTCAACTGACCGGCCACTAAAACTGACCATTAATTCAACTGACCGGCCACTAAAACTGACCGACCACCAAAACTGACCATTAATTCAACTGACCGGCCACCAAAACTGACCATTAATTCAACTGACCGGCCACCAAAACTGACAGGCCACTACAACTGACCATTAATTCAACTGACCGGCCACTAAAACTGACCGGCCACCAAAACTGACCATTAATTCAACTGACCGACCACCAAAACTGACCGGCCACCAAAACTGACCATTAATTCAACTGACCGGCCACTAAAACTGACCGGCCACCAAAACTGACCATCCACCAAAACTGACCATTAATTCAACTGACCGGCCACCAAAACTGACCATCCACCAAAACTGACCATTAATTCAACTCTTTTGTTGGCTGCTGCTGTAATTTGGACACAAGGGTTGTCTGGCTGGTTGTAGAACCAGGTTGCCTTCATGAAACCCAGCGGCCGCTTCCCATCCTCAGTGATGGAGGCGTAGGTCCTGTGCAAGATATAAACAAGGTTTACTGGTGCACCAACTCTACTGGTGCACCAACTCAAGGTTTACTGGTGCACCAACTCAAGGTTTACTGGTGCACCAACTCAAGGTCACCAACTCAAGGTCACCAACTCAAGGTTTACTGGTGCACCAACTCAAGGTTTACTGGTGCACCAACTCAAGGTTTACTGGTGCACCAACTCAAGGTCACCAACTCAAGGTTTACTGGTGCACCAACTCAAGGTTTACTGGTGCACCAACTCAAGGTTCACTGGTGCACCAACTCAAGGTCACCAACTCAAGGTTTACTGGTGCACCAACTCAAGGTCACCAACTCAAGGTCACCAACTCAAGGTCACCAACTCAAGGTTTACTGGTGCACCAACTCAAGGTTTACTGGTGCACCAACTCAAGGTTCACTGGTGCACCAACTCAAGGTTTACTGGTGCACCAACTCAAGGTTTACTGGTGCACCAACTCAAGGTCACCAACTCAAGGTTTACTGGTGCACCAACTCAAGGTTTACTGGTGCACCAACTCAAGGTTTACTGGTGCACCAACTCAAGGTCACCAACTCAAGGTTTACTGGTGCACCAACTCACAGTCTTCATGTATTAGACAAAAAAATAAAACAAGAACAAAGTTAGGTGCAAATAGAAACTACCTGACCTGTCGTAATTACTTTCTTCAATAACATCAAAAGTCTGGGAGCTGTTGGCTGTACAGGCACTCAAAGTGTCTGGGGAAAAGCAGTCCTTTAATAGCTAGCACAAGGGGCATAATTTTAGCATTGGCAAAGGGGCATAATTATTGGTAGACACAAGAGGCTTAATTTTATAGTATACACAAGGGGCATAGAGTGGACAGACTTGGGGCTGATTGGGTTTCAGTGAATCAATGATTGGGTTTCAGTGAATCAATGATTGGGTTTCAGTGAATCAATGATTGGGTTTCAATGAATCAATGATTGGGTTTCAATGAATCAATGATTGGGTTTCAGTGAATCATTGATTGGGTTTCAGTGAATCAATGATTGGGTTTCAGTGAATCAATGATTGTGTTTCAGTGAATCAATGATTGGGTTTCAGTGAATCAATGATTGGGTTTCAGTGAATCAATGATTGGGTTTCAGTGAATCAATGATTGGTTCGCTGGAAATAAAACTTGTTGTTTAGTACTGTCCAATTTTGCTAAAAAATATTATACAACAAATTAACTTACAATTATATACAAATTATTTTACACATATATTATTTATTATATATAGCATTTGTTACCTTTTACCAAACAAATAAGAATAAACAGTGTGTTTTTGTTGACTAATAGACAAGGTAGACTCCATGTAGTCTTCATTGTATCTGATGAAGTAAAAACATTGATTAACTTAATGAAATGGATGAAGTAAAAACACTAATTAACTTAATGAAATGGATGAATTAAAAACACTAATTAACTTAATGAAATGGATGAATTAAAAACATTGATTAACTTAATGAAATGGAAGAAGTAAAAACACTACTTAATTTAATGAAAAAGAGAGTCTAAATTTAAAAAAAAAACTAATTAATAAAAGACAATTCAATAAAAAAAAGAAATAAAACATAAACTTGTTAGAATTGTGATTTAATTTCCTGTCCTGTGGGAAATTGGATTTGGGATAAAATACAAAAAAATAAATGTCTCATGCTAGTACCTGGTAAAAGTGACACATAAAATTTTTGAGTATTTTATCCTGAATCCATTTCACTTAGCTAGAGGAGAATGCCTGCTTTCCACTGATATCATGTTTATATTTCTAGCTTAATTAGAACTTTAAAAAAAAAACTATTTCTATAACAGGGCTTCACACATGCTCAATAAAAAAATATATAGAGAGGGAAAAGTGACTACAAAGGTGAAAATTCTATAAAATCTAAAACGATAATTTTTATGAATATTTATAATAAATTATGAAACAAAAGTGCTCTATTAAAATCTACATAAATTTTATACAGTAATTGAATTGTCTTTTTAATATTGTTACTTTCCCCAACATAAGTCAGGTACCCATCAGAACTGAGTGGACTCATGGACATCTTACAATCACAACTTTGAACAGAGATTAAAATCTCAAAACATTTGGGAGAGCAGCCAAATGCTCTACCATTCAATTAAGCTTTTAAATGGGAAAGAATATCATTATTATTGATGAATTTACAATTAATAAGAATTGTTGGTAAAAAAAAAATCAGGAATATAAATTCTAGACAGATTTTTTAAATAGTTTTCAAATTGATTTGGCAAGACCAGGCACGAATTGAAGTGGCTCGTCGAGGACAGAGTGGAATGGCGGAGATTTGTGATTGCCCTGCCCTATACTCCACAGGGAGTAATGAGGATTAAGTTAATAACTCATAAGTATGAGACTAATACTAATAGTCTAATAGTAAATTCATTAGTATAGTTAGTAAGAAAGTATAGTATACAATTGATTAAGCTAAAAAAAATTGTAGGCCTATACATTAAAAATTACCAGCTATAGGCCTACTTTTACTTAGATCTATAACCCAGGTAATCTATCGTTTTGGGTACGTAAAATCGCCCGCGACTAGTAATGTGAAAAACAGGTGACTCCTTAAATTTTAATAATTATTTCACATTTTGAGGAGGATTTATGTTTTGAAAAATACAAAAATGTTTCCTTGTTTCATTTATGTACCTGTTTTTAAACAATTGAATTAAAACTTTTCAGTAATAAATGAACACCAGCGATGTTTCCAACAGATGCAACCATGCTCATTTACTATAGCAGCCATCTTGTTAAAGTTTTATTTTTATAGACTTATAGCGCGAGATTCAGGCGGAAGTCACTCTATTTTACAAATGGCTGCTGTTTATATAGCAAATCTTGCTTGCAGACACTGATGTTTAAAGTTAATTTCTGGCCTATATTAATATATTTAGCCATTGATTTAGGTTTATTATTCATTTATCTATAATATTTGACACAAACATATCAAAATATACTTCTATTACAGCCTTGACAATGAGGTAACGTTTTCGTACATTAATTAATAGCCGCGGGCGATTTTACGTACCCAAAACGATAGATTACCTTTACGCCGTACGCCCCTTACTAATACTTAGCAGCCCGGATTCAAATCAGACTTCGGTGTCGCTATAGATAGGTTCTACGTTCTACTAACAAAGGTCATGAAAAAAAAGTATTTTTAACTTACATGTCATAAAGCGATATTTCTAAAACTAGATCTAGATCTAGTATAAATAAATCGTTAAAGTATATTTCCGGGTTTACGGTCTAGTTTGTTTACTACTTCACCCTTGTAAACAAAGGGCTGGCTACTCTGATGTATAAAATATAATATAGATCTAGATCTAGGGCAGGGGTTCCCAACCTTTTTCTACTCTAGAGCACATTCTAAAAATATCGATAGGGTGGCGGGCACCACCTTTTTTTAAATCGACAAACTCCTTCCATAACTTGTTATTTAACATTTTACCATAATTTATTTTCTTATTTTTTTTATTATATTATAGTCATAATGTATTAATAAATTATAAACACAACTGTTTCAAAATAATAAAATTATTTGGCATTTTTTTTCAAATTGCATACACACAGAGAGATGTATTTACAAAACGTAAATAGTGCAGTCTGGCTCGCCGCTAGGCACGTTGGGACAAGTATCAAACATATTTAATAAACCTAGGCAGTCAAAAAAAGAATAATTAAAACTGTAACAAATGAATAAAAATAAATCATATTTAAAAATAATGTTTAGGAAAAAAAATTCTGTCTCTGTCGAATAGTGAGAGGCGGGCACATACGAATCGTTCAGCGGGCACCATGGCGCCCGCGGGCACAGGGTTGGGAACCCCTGATCTAGGGGAAACAATGCTAAATAAAATAAATAAAGAGTTATCTATAAATAAAGCATTGCGTCAGTGTTTCTTCCAGACTTTTTTTCTCGGGGGGGGGGGGGGCGGACACTGTTAAAAGTATAATATTTTCTATATAAATTATATAAATTTCATTTCTACAATACAAATAAATAAATCGTGTTTTCCTAATGTTTTGATGTGTTTCGGTTATTATAATAAAATACGCTCAACTGGAGGTAAACGACAAGCGGAGAGTAAAATACGCTGAAATGGAGTTTTACCTATATATATATATATATATATATATATATATATATATATATATATATATATATATATATATTTGTGTGTATGTGACGGCCTACTTAGGCCAATAGAGTCCTTGCAAACACGTGACCTAAATCACGTGATACCTGCGTCCGCTGCCACAGTGGTGTACATCGGACGTAAACACAATCAGCTGTTCACCAGCGCTGGACGCGTTCACTGTGTGTAAAGAACGGCACCCGCGGAAAAGAAAAAATACGTTAAAAAACTTGAAATCTTAGGAATTGAAGATCCTTATACTGTTTGACAGTTTCGTGGATAATATAAATATGTGGTCGAAATTTCTAAATAAATATTCTGTTAGTAATACTGTTTGCGTTAAGAGTTTAAGTAGGTATATTATAGGTTATCTAAATCTGATTAATGTAGATTATAGATTCTCTGTTAAGTACAAGATTTAGTAGCAACAGATCTAGTACAACCACACTACTGTAGCAAACGTAAGACCACTTAACTCCTAAAAAACCCACACTACAACGGCTAATATAATTCATGGGTAATAACCACTGCTGTTCTTAGATCTCAGCCAATCTGGGTAGCATGTTATACAATTTAAGACCTTATAATCCAGCAGGGAAGTGATCAGACACATTAATACTGATGTTCAACCCTCAATAAAAGCAAAGAGGAGTCAGTACCACTGCCCTCCCCTGAAAATTTCTCACCTCCGTGATACCCTCAGGGCCCAGCAGGGAGAACAAAGGGGAAAGTCCCACTGCTCTCCCTTCAACATTTCTCACCTCGATGTCATGTTATGTCATTTATAGCACACATGGCTTATCAGGGGAAAGCATTAAGAATCTTAACTCTGGACAGCTACACACTAGTGTACTAGCTACACACTAGGTGCCTACTGTAAACTACTAGACTGTAGGCCCTATGTAGACCTGCAATTGTATCAATTGTAGACTGGGTCCATTGTTATTATTCTAAACCATCTCACTTATAATGTTTCTAGCTTGATTTGTTTCTTTTATAAACAGTGGATTTTTTTTTTTAAATTAGCCTAATCATTAACCAAATAATAATAATGTGGTTATTTGTTGTTGGCTGGTATGATCTAGATTCTACTACTAGGCTACATAAACTTAGTAGACTAATTACTAGATATGCATTTTAATTTAATTAAACTCAGTCCAGTATCAGATACATATTGCTGTAAAAAGACACAAAGTAGGTAGGCCATAGTAATTTATTAAAGTCTTCTACTACAATAATATCAATTACATGCTTGTATACATTTTTTAAAATTTAATTTAAGTAGCAGATTCTAGATCTAAGTCTAGTCATACAATCTATTTCAATTTCAGAAAATTTCGTTTGCTAAAAAAATGATTAGATTGTAGAGCGAGATTTTATATCTTAGAGACAATTACATGCTTTATTAGGCCTACTATGACTACTTTTGATTTATTATGGGTGTATTTTGAATAGAATGTAGATCTAAATTTTGTAATTAAATTTAAGTAAAGAAGTAGATTCTAAATTCTATGTCAGCGGAGCCAGTCACCCTAAATCCAGAATCTAGATATGTGGTCCGAATTTTGTTTACGCCATGTTTAGAGCTAGATTCTAGATCTAGATATTAAAACACTATTATTAGGCCTACTATTAGATCTTATTATTCTTATTATTACTTTTGACTTTGTCTTTTACTATTAGTATTTGTGAAGGTCGAGCATATTTGTTTTATTAATAATTATCTTTTAGAATTAAAATGAAGTTTATTATTTTACTGTCCTTACCTGAAACAAAGTATCGAGAACTGCATTTGATCAGATTCGTCTACTTAAACTCTAAACGCAAACAGTATTACTAACAGTATTTTTATTTAGAAATGTTGGCCACATATTTATATTATCTACGAAACTGTATAAGGATCTTCAATTCCTAAGAGTTCAAGTTTTTTAACGCATTTTTCCTTTTCCGCGGGTGCGGTTCTTTACATACAGTGAACGCGGCCAGCGCGGGTGAACAGCTGATTGTGTTTACGTCTGGTGTACACCAGCGTGGCGGCGGACGTAGGTATCACGAACGGACGTGACGTCATATGAAAGGACTCTATAATTTAAATATAGGCCGCATTCGCGTACATGTATGTGCATAAGCTTTAATCACTGCAAACATAATAGTAATGATGTTCATCTATAGTATGTTAATAATTCAGTTGGATGTAGCATTGTTTTTCTCTATAGTTAGAACGTTCACCTCATGGTGTCACCCCCACCCTCTAGTAATAATTGTCGATTTGTACTTAAAAGACTATTTAACTTTAATTGATCATCAATGGAACTGGCAAAAATCATTTTTTTCTGTACATTTTGCATTTTTTTTTTTGCCACGGTGACACCCTCCTAAATGGTGTCACCCGATGCGGTCCGCACCCCCCGCCCCACCCTCGTTACGCCTCTGCATGCAAATACATATGTCTAACCTTTTTCCTTTCTCGTATACGAAGTATAGAGGGAGTATTGTAATCGTGCAAAAAAATAAATCGAGATTTTTGCAAATCTCGACGTTTTACACCTCCCTGGGTCAGAAAACAGTTTTGTGATTTTTTCCGTATATCTGCGTGTGTGTGTGTGTATGTCTGTGAACACGATAAATTGAGTATCATTACACCTAGGTTGATGAAATTTCACATATAAGTATGTTATCAAATTTGTAGTTCTGTATCGACTTCCAGTAGCCGGAAGTGGAACTTATTCTGCTTTTAATTTTTCATAAGCCTATAACTTGAGTATTATTTCAGATAGATTAATGAAATTTCACATGTAAGTAAAAGATCTAATTCTTCGCCTTCTTTCAAATTTTGAGTAATTTCCGTTGACCGTAAGTAGTAATTTACGCTATTTCTGACTTCTAAAAAAAAAGCCTTTTTATTTGTTTTATACACTAGATGTACTGTTTACCAATTATTATTTTTTATCAATAACAGTTAAAATAACAGTTCCTAAATGTCCTCTATGTTTACGTTTATGTTTCCATTTACGTTATTGCTTGCGTTTGTGTTACATTTGATTTTGAGTTTGTGTTGCGGTTTGCGTTTGTATTTCGTTTGCTTTTGTGTTTGCTTTTATGTTTGTGTTTGAGCTTGTGTTTGTGTTACTTTTGTGTGTGTGTTGTTGTTTTGGTTTGTGATTACGTTTATTTTTGCGTTTGTGTTCGCGTCCGTATCTGAATGTAGACATTCAATTTGAAAAGTAATGTTTCCTAAACCCGGGAAATGAAGAGTTTATACTGCTTAATAAACACACAAGTCTCGGTCCGTCACTGATAGGTTTTTCACAGATGCCAGTGCAGGGCCTGGTCGGGATGGCTAGTTCTTTTATATACATCGAAGTGACCGATGAAACCTGTTAATTTTACTAATGTACTTTTAAACACGTGATCTCACTTTCTGGTTGGTTCATGTAAACAATTATTCAGATTGCATCATTCGCTAAGTTCGGGGGGGGGGGGGGGTTGCAAATGAAAAGTTCGAGGGGGGTGCGAATCGAAAGTTTGTCCCCGGGCGCCGGGAAGGTTCGCTACGCCTCTGATGCAGGTTGCGTCATTCGCAAAGTGACAAAATTCTACAGTGTGGTTTCCTCGAGTTACAACAAGTTATTTTTAAAAGTGTGACTTTGTTTTCTAAAAGTGCGTTATTCATTATAAACAAGAGTGCTTCGATATTTCTTGAATCCGAGTGGTTGGGGTGCGTGTGTGTCCATGACATGCCGTATGAGTGAACGTGAACCACCTTCCATAATAGTCAGGGGCTTTTCGGGCGCTCTCAGGAGTTACCGGTTACACTACCGCAGGGGCGCCAGGTACGGTTACACTACCGCAGGGGCGCCAGGTACGGTTACACTACCGTAGGGGCGCCAGGTACGGTTACACTACCGTAGGGGCGCCAGGTACGGTTACACTACCGTAGGGGCGCCAGGTACGACCCTGGCTCGCTTTAAAACGAATGTAGCGATATCTGCTCAAGGGTGGAGTCCCGGGGTGCCAAATCGCACCTGCCTGGGCGCAGACGGACGCGTCTTATTCGATTTAGTGAATAATTACAGTAGACCATCATACATACCCATCGCACATTGCACCCTTTAAAACGAACGTATGTGCCGTGGCATTCACTGGGAATGTCTTCTGGTTTGTTTGTGTTTCTTTGTTTATGGATTTGTAGCAAATCTTGTAACTCGATTTTGACCTATTTCTAATGTAGCGATTTCGTTCACATTTTCCAGATGCATTCCACTTCTATGATAATACAAGCCTATCATTTTTTTAATTTAATAAAATGTTTTATTAGTTATTAAAAATTAATTAACGTATTTCGAAACTAAGGGGAGATAACAAAATTAAATGACTCAATAGATTATTATAATCTATATCAAATAACAGAAGGGGAGATAACTAGCTAGACCCGACCACCCGACATTCTGGTGAGCTGTGGTTCACGAGAATGTTTAAAATCGTAGAGCCGGTCGATCTAGTGAAGGCTATTTGCGGCATATAATCGAGTTTTTAAGCTATTTGTAAATATGAAGAGGTAGCAAGATTAAGAACTTGCTGTCGTCTGTAAAGTATGGTCACGGACGGCTGCTTTCACGGGGCAGATAATCGTCTTTTAGCTATCGCGAGCTACTGATGGTATTTCCCCACGTTTTCTTTAACTTGCTTTCGCGTCTGTTTGTTTGTTTGGTTCTCCAATCAAATCTTGCGATCGAAATTTCGGGCACTTCCCAGTTAGCTAGCTTGTTGAAATTTTCAGGGAAGCTTTGTTTCCGATGACAATAGAATATTCAATTGTTATTATTACTAAATTGATCCATGGAAACATTTTATTGATCATTTTAGACCGCTATATATTTGTACAAAAAACG
The DNA here is from genome assembly GCF_028476545.2 of Physella acuta. NCBI lineage: Eukaryota > Metazoa > Mollusca > Gastropoda > Physidae > Physella > Physella acuta. The sequence goes on along the minus strand of NW_026731913.1, from coordinate 124,773 downwards.
TGGGAAAAGGGAACATAACCCAGTAATTGTAATTTGATGAAAACAAGGTTCGGTACTCTCCCTCTTTTGGCTTACTGAGTATTGGTCACGCGGTGTTTGTGTACAAACAACCGTAACAACTGGTGGCCAGTATGGGGGAGACGATATGGTCGAGTGGTTGGGCACACGATTGCTAACCCACTCGACACGGGTTCAAGGCACGTGTTTTTTACGAGTTGTCTTCGTTTACCCAAAAAAAAAGTGACTGCGAAAAGATAAAATCGATAGGAAGATTTTAATGCAAACAAACCCACGTTTTCTGATTGAACTAAAAAGTAGAAAATAAATGCTATACATCACAATAATACAAGCGATCACTCTACTATAAGCGATGAAAAACGTGGGGCGCCGTGATTTTCTTACAGTTTCTAATACTGTTGACTCTCTACAAGCTCCCTAATAAAAGTCAATAGTATTATCTAATCAATAGTAATATAACTTTTACATCTTATATTAACAATGACCGATAAAAAACTTTTACTTCGGCGCCCCACGTTTTTCATCGCTTATAGTAGGGTGATCGCTTGCATTATTGTGATGTATAGCATTTATTTTCTACTTTTTAGTTCAATCAGAAAACGTGTTTTTTTTAACTTTTTTAATGATAATTATTAAAGCAAATATTTTTAGTCGCGTCGAATTCATAAATTAGCAGTCACTAAAAAAGAAAATTAAACAAATAAAATACATTTGTTTTTAACAACAAGCTTTGGTTATGAGATCTTTTACATATTTTAGCGACCAAAGCTTTTATGGGAAAAAAGCAAATTAGTTTTTTCTTATTTTCAGTGAATTTTAAAAGCTCGTTGCAATAAAGGTTTTTTACAAGCTTTTATTTAACTCACTTCCTCTGTCGACAGTCTGTCGACAGATGTCGACATTCTCATTCTGTCGACAGTCTGTCTGTCGTCAGTCTAGATCGAAGCGCAGGAGTGAAAATTCGGACAGTTCTACTTGACCGATACGATTCACAGTTGGCACGTGGGTCAAGACATGAAGACAATCCAATCTGAATCTAAATTTGACTTAATTGGATGCCTAATTAATTTTTTATGAATTAATTAAAATTTGGACCGAATTAGTAGGCATGTCTATCCAACCACACCACATACGTCATCACGTTCAATCAGGTTTAATAGCTGCGCTATCACGTTCAATAGACGCGCAATGGTTTTTAGTCTTGTAACACTATTGCAAATAAAACATGTAAAGTACTGAAAAAAAATTCATAAAAAACGTTTTAATAACAAGCTTATATGTAATGATGCACTAAAAAGTAGAAAATAAATTATACACTACTATTTAAATTACTATAAAGAAAAGCATGGGTCTCTTCTCAAATATTAGTAAAGGTATCCAATAGGTACTAAAGTACTAAAGTGACCCACGATTTTCTTTATAGTAATTTAAATAGTAGTGTATAATTTATTTTCTACTTTTTAGTGCATCATTACATAAAAGCTTGTTATTAAAACGTTTTTTATGAATTTTTTTACAAGCTTTTATTTAACTCGCTTCCTCTGTCTGTCGTCAGTCTAGATCGAACCGCCGGAGCGAAATTGCAGGCACTTCTACTTGATAGATACGGTTCTTAATTTGTACGTGGGTCAAGACATGAAGACAATGCATCGTGACATTCAATTTGACTTAATTGGATGCCGAAATAATTTTTTATGAAGTAATTAAAATTGTTACCAAATTAGTAGGCATTTCTATTCAACTACACCACACGCGTCATCACGTTCAATAGCGCATCGTCACATTCAATAGGCGCGCAATGGTTTTTAGTCATGAAACTCTATTGTAAAAAAAAACATGTAAAGTACTAAAACAAATTTCATAAAAACGTTTTAATAACAAGCTTTTATGTACTAATGCACCAAAAAGTAGAAAATAAAATATAGACTACTATTTAAGTAACTAGAAAGAAAAGCGTGGGTCTCTTCCTTATACTTATATTATAGATATACTAGTTTTAAGGTGTTGGATAACCAAGCAAAAGCCAAAAGAAAAACTAAAGTTTGCCACCAGTTGCTGGGTTCAACGCACCATCGAGAAACCTGCAATTTTACACAAGGTTCACATCAGATGTACCACCACCCCGGGCCATATCTCTCAACTTCAATGAATTTCATCGACACGGAAGTCTTCATCAAATGACGTCACACACATATAAGGACGGGTGGCTCATACATTTGATGTACTTAAAAAAAATTCATAAAAAACGTTCTAATAACAAGCTTTTATGTAATGATGCACTAAAAAGTAGAAAATAAATTATAGACTACTGTTTAAATAACTATAAAGAAAAGCGTGGGTCACTTTAGTATCTATTGGATACCTTTACTAATGTTAAGGAAGACACCCACGCTTTTCTTTATAGTTATTTAAACAGTAGTCTATAATTTATTTTCTACTTTTTAGTGCATCATTACATAAAAGCTTGTTATTAAAAACGTTTTTTATGAATTTTTTTTTCAGTACTTTACATGTTTTATCTACAATAGAGTTACATGACTAAAAACCATTGCGCGCCTACTGAATATCACGTTCAGTAGGCGCGCAATGGTTTTTGAACGCAGCCATTACGTGGTCGTGATGGCGCAGCTATTGATGACGCGTGTGGTGTGGTTGGCTAGACATGCCTACTAATTCGGTCCAAATTTTAATTAATTCATAAAAAATCAATTAGGCATCCAATTAAGTCAAATTTAGTTTCAGATTGCATTGTCTTCATGTCTTGACCCACGTGCCAACTGTGAATCGTGTCGGTCAAGTAGAACTGTCCGAATTTTCACTCCTGCGTTTCCGTCTAGACTGACGACTGACGACAGACTGACGAGGAAGTGAGTTAAATAAAAGCTTGTAATAAAAATACGAACATTAAAATCTGAATTTTTGCCTCCCATTGATCGTAATTCTTAGCTTGTTCTGTGTTCGGTGCATCTTTGCTCGTTCCCATGGTACATGCAGGATGATTATTATATATCAGCGCATGTGCAAGAAGTGTAGCATTTGAAAAGTATTAATTAGTAATGGAAAAGGCTACTAATTAAAACAATGTTAAAAACCGGTGTCAGTTAAGAATAAAATTGTAAGACGATTTCAAATGTATAAACACGCTATAAAATATTGACCGAGTAATTTCCCTTGATATATCGATTTATAGACGAGCAAAGTCCATAATATATTAATAAGATAACTTTAATGTAAGCTAAAACTAAACTGGATATGAGTGGACTTACAAAAGATTATTTTCCCTAGCGCCTGCAGAAAGGGCCCCAGCTACAAAACGTGTCCATAAAAGTTGATCTGAATTTACTGCTGACAAAATAATAAACAAAGATGTTGACACTCGCATTGACCAGCCCCGAGACGTAGACTACAGTGTAGACCATGAGGTACAGGCTGTAGTACGCCTTTCCCACGTCCATGTCCGGGACGAAGGGGCGGGTGTAAGCTACCAGTAGCACGGGCAAGTTGCACATGAAGAAGATCACGGCCACCAGAACGACTACTTTGGCCACCTTTCCGTCCTTGTTTGGTAGGGTCTGCTCTGTTGGTCCAGCCACTGTCCTCTGGGGCCCTTGTCGTGGTGCGGGGCCCCCAACTGCCCTTGTAGAGCTGCCCGGGCCCCCAACAACGGATCCCATGGTAGAGCTGCCGCTGTCCTTTCCTTTTGGTGCTCTGGCACGAAACTGTGAGGACGCTCTGACTCCAGAGATCATGATAACCGATGTAACAGTGATAACCACTTGAGCCACCGTGGGGAGCACCACGCCATTGAATGTGTCTACGAAGAGATCGACCTGTCGTCTGCTGGTGGAGACCCAGAGCACCAGACGAGAGACATTGAGAGTTGCTTCCCTCTGCCACTGCAAACCCTGGCTAGCCCAGGCCGGCGAGAAGCAGGCGACACCAAACAAGAGAATGCCCAGATTTGTGCAAAGTGAGCGTGCTCTGGTGAAAATGTCCTTGACTTTGAATGGGAAGATGATGCAGATACACCTCTCAATGGACAGGTAGACTGTGACGAGTGTGGAGAGAGCGTATGTGCATCCCCGAGTGTAGCCAATGTACACGTACTGCACCGCGAGAACGTCCACCTCGGCTGAGGGGAAGTGGTCATTGATGATGAAGCAGACGACAGTGGCAAGACACAGCATACAGTTACAGAGGTCCCAGAGCGAGAGGGCGATGAAGGTTATGTTGACACTCTCCCTAACGCCCTGCCTGCCGTACACAACAATGTTGATGACATTGGAGACGATGCCGAACGTGGCTATGAGAGAGCACACGACGTCCATCACTGCCGTCATGAAATAGTTAAAGACTTCTGGGCTAACCAGAGGTTCAGGGGCGTTAGCACTGTGGCTACTGTTGGCTGTGTCACCATCTTCGACATTGTTATTCAAAGACATGGTGTCCCAACCACGACGTGTCTCTTTCAAAACAAAACAAACATTTAAAAATATTTACACGTCCCAAGTTTACAGTTCAAGGTTAAGGCCAGACGTCACGTAACAATATGATGTACGTTATTTTTTTAAAGCCTTATAAATACATCATTTGAACGGTGCCAACAATAGTCGCTAATACGTGAACCTTCTGTTCAACTAGACACACAGACCAAAAGCTGCTCAACTAGACCCACAGACCAAAAGCTGCTCAACTAGACCCACAGACCAAAAGCTGCTCAACTAGACCCACAGACCAAAAGCTGCTCAACTAGACCCACAGACCAAAAGCTGCTCAACTAGACCCACAGACCAAAAGCTGGTCACAAAGAGAGCCGCTAAACTAGTATGAGCTAATGAGTGCTTTTATACTTGTTTTTCTTCCTCTCAATATTATCGACTTCAATTATTTCTTGTAACTTCATGTAATCTGTTTTTCACCGTGGAACTGAACGGAAAGACAACATCCAAATTGTTTGATTAAAGGTTTAAAACCTATGCAGGGCGCGACGTGACAGCTGCGTGTTTGCAATCTAAACAAAATTAGGGTCAGCACTTAGAGAACTAATCGATAACACGATAATCGTGGGTTCAAATATTTGTTAGATAGCAATTAGTTCTTGCTACAGCGTAGACCGCCAGACGCCCCCACCCCCCCCCCCCCTTGTGGATCGCCACAACTCATCTGCCGTAAAAGATCGAACGAGGAGAAAGTGGATTTCACACTTCTTCTTGTGTAACTAATTATCTTAGTTGCGCAAAGAAATATTAATTACGGTGAGAAATATTGGATCACAATTTTTTTTAATGAAAAACATATTGGCATTAGTCACGCCTTAGGCTCATCGTAAAAAGAGGTGAAAACACCATTTTAGATTATACGCGCTGAATATTTTAATTTATTTATTGTGACATGTTTAATTGGGGGCAATGTTATATGTTGTGACATTTTTAATTTATATTGATTTGTGGTGACAAAGCACAAGGTATGACTTGTTAGTGACATTTGATGGTTAAGGCTGTTGGTGGCTAGCGGTCTTGTCATCAGACACTAAAGGGTTCGGCGTGGTCAAGTCGGTAAAGCCCATAGTTGCTAAACCGAAAACATTCTAGTTCGAACCCTCGGGCAGATGAGGCTCGTTAGCTGGGGACAGCCACTCTTCAGGGAGATACAATTCCAAAATCAAACAACTGCTGTGTTCTCGGTTGTACAAAGGCTATGGAAGCAAATCCAGAAAAGAAAAGCAGGCTGAAATCGGAGTCAATGGCCTCAATGGCGCATAACCACTTGACAGGTATACTTAATTGCGTTGGAGGGGAGCCCTTCCAACGCTAAAAATTAAATCGGAGAAGACGAAGATCATACACAGGCGTCTTGCCATCATACACAGGCGTCTTGCCATCAGACACAGGCGTCTTGCCATCAGACAGAAGTATCTTGTCGTAAGAGATACGCGAACGGTACGCTTCTACACGGCTAGGTTTGCTCCGGCCTATGATATCCATGCCTAAATTTATAAATGACTGAAACATGTATGCGTTTACATTTTTTTCAAAATGAACAGCAAAGCATAGAGCTACGCTTAAAGCAACGACACCAACACTTTTGCTTGATTCCAAAGTTGAAGTTACATATCACCTACCATTCCTCGGTAAGAAACTCTTGGCATAGGGGCCCAAGGCACATAGAGGTCCCTTTTCTCTTTAACAAAACTAAAACTTGGAATTTTAATATTAGTTTTTTATGTAAATAATGTTAAAAAGAAAAAGGAAATCCAGTTAATTTTCTACTGTAGAAATAATTAAAAGTTCCAAAAAGGCTCCCAGTCCCCTATTTACTGTACAGGCATTGGCATTCAGTGTGTGTGTGGGGGGGGGGGGAGGGGGGTAGGCGAACAGGGCCTGTATTGCGCTACTAATCCTATAATATAAGTTTTTGGTTTTCACCTCGTTTAATATTTCTAGTGGCCCTAACTATATGAAAATTGCAGGGACTTGTTAGTAAACAAGCAATCAAAAAATGATCTATTCTGTACAATAGACTAATTTTTTTAGCTCTTAAAATTTCGGCAGAGAGAATCGACTTCTTAATACAGTGATCCAGGCAAGATGAAAAGCAATTAAGTAAACTTATCTGATCTCTTACGTTGAAGTCGAGAGAATAGTAAGAATCTTATAAAGAACTAGTCGCCCTTAACAAAACTGCCTAGTGAAATCGTACAATACGCGTAAATAGTATTGGTTTCTATTCTAAGTGTTAAGCGATTTATCTACTCCACAGGCGTAGCGACCCCTCCCGGCGCCCGGGGACAAACTTTCAATTTGACGCCCCCCCCTTAAACTTTTGATTTGCACCCCCATCAAACTTTCGATTTGCATCCCCCCCCCCCCTTCCCATCAAACTATTTATAATGCAAAAATGCAGCTAAAATGACATTTTAATTTGTTTTTACAACCCATTTTGGCGCCCCCTAAGGTCGGCGCCCGGGGACATATGTACCCCCCTGCCCCCCCCCCATAGCTACGCCTCTGATCTACTCTCCGTTCTGGTGTATAGACTTCCCATTTACCTTGGCGAAAAAGCGCCCCACCCACCACCCTTTTCTTATTTTACTGTTACACAATACTTTTTAATACAATTTTTCTTTTATAAACGGTAAAGTTTATCGACTCATCAATCGACTGTAAATCCTTCCGATTTTATTCAGCGAAAAAGCGCCCCCCCCCCCCCCACCCCTTCCCTCCCCCCCCCCCCCCCCCCCCCAAGGAAAAAATGGAAACTAGTTTATGCCGGTCACTGTTTCTTAAAGGTAGGCCTCCCCCGCCCTATATGTTTTACAGTTACACATTCAAGGTAGAAAACAGCTAAATCAGTATGGAAAGGCTTGTAGCCGTTAAATTTCTTAACTGTGAGTGATTAGGCTATAATTTAAAACGCAGCTTAAAATGAGCTTAAATTTGTTTCAACCCCTTATGGCGCCCCCTAGAGTTAACGCCCCGGGCAGCCACCCAACCCCCCCCCCCCCCCCTATTCTACGCCTCTGGTAATTCCACACCCTATACACTGAATTATTTTTTTAAGTAAATTAATTTACAGTTTCGATTCACGATCGAAGCAATTTTAATAATTATTTTATTTTGTCTGCATTCAACTTCAAGTTTCCTAACATAAGTAGATCTATAACTATAACCCATGCACTTTTAATATTTTACATTTTTAACTTTAATTGATATTTACGTTAGCTTAATCGTTTTAACTTTCTCGTATACAAAGTATAGAGGAAGTATTGTAATCATGCAAAATAAACCGGGAATGATCTCCCCTAAACTTTCTCGAATATTCTTATATAACTTGAAATATAGACATGACTTTTAATTACTCAAACTTTTAAAAATAGAATGGAAACTCATAGAAAAAAGAATTGCGCACCAAGCGAACGCCAAAACAAAATGTGCATAATAGTGCGCAATATTATTAGTACTTTATAAATTTACATGCGTTTTTTGAGAAATCGAAAATAGCGTAAATTAGTATTTCCAGTCAACGGAAATTACTCAAAATTTGACAGGAGGCAGATAATTCGATCTTTTACTTACTTGTGAAATTTCATTTATCTATCTGAAATAGTACTCAAGTTATAGGCTTTTGAAAAATTCAAAGTAGGAAAAGCACCACTTCCGGTTATCGGAAATCGCTCAAAAGTTGATACTGATCTACGATTTTGATAAAATACTTATATATGCAATTTCACAAACCTAGCTGTAACGGTACTCAAGTAATCGTGTTTACACACGGACAGATACACACACACACACACACACACACACACACACACAGACATACGGACAAGATTGCAAAATTATGTTTTTCCGTATCAGTGAGGTGAAATACGTCGAGATTTGTATTTAGTTAAATACACGGTAGAAAAGTTAATTATAAAAGAAATTTAGGCACATTTTGCCGTAGGTTATTCTCTGGTCGGCCTCTCCTCAGTAGGCATTGTCCGAACATATTATGTGTTGTTGACGTTACGCGTCAATGACAGCCTTTGAACCTTGTCGGCTTTCTGTTTTGATCCTAAGTTTTGTTATGTAATGAGTGTGATAAATGTGGGCAGTAAAGGTGGTTGAACTAAACATAACTATTGTTGCCATGAGTTGAGGGCAGCAAGTCAGATAAACTTACCATTTCACGGTAATTTAATATTGGTATTTTTAAAAAAAAACACGATGAAAACCGAGGACGTTGGAACATTCTACTAAATGCTACTAATCTTAAGTTTAAATAATTACAATCTAGGCCTACATACTTCATAATAAATATTTTTAGAGGAATTATAAAAATTCCTATGCGTATACAGCCTACAAACATTACATTACATTTAATTAATCCTAAGTTAATTTGCACTCTCTAAATATTTAATACATAAAAGTATTAACAAATATCATGCAAATATATATTTGTGACTTTTTTCCTGTGACATTTTTTCCTGTGACTTTTTGCCTGTGACTTTTTTTCTGTTTTTTTTTCCCTGTGTTTTTTTTCCTGTGACTTTTTTCCTACAATCTAGCAGGGCTTACATTTACGATTTCTCAAAAAACGCATGTGAATTTATAAAGTACTAGCCGTCCCGGCCAGGCCCTGCTCTGGCTTCTGTGAAAAACCTTTCTGTTAAAGACCAGTACCTGTGTGTTTAGTAATCATCATAAACCCGGCATTGCCCACCCAAACCACAACCAACCAAAACCAAAACAACAAAACGCAAACATAACGCTAACACAATTACAAATACAAACGAAAACAAAAACCTAACAACAAACCCAACCACAAACACCAATACCAACACAAAGAAAAAAACAAACGAAAAAGCAAACGAAAACAAACCAAATTCAAACGCAAAACCAACCACAAACACAAATACAAACCCAAGAAAAAAACACAAACAAAAACGAAAAAAGAAAGAACAAAAACGAACCAAATCAAAACGCAACCACTAACGCAAACCCAACCTAAACACAAAGAAAACACTAACGCGAACATAAACGCAAAGTGCTCACAGTCTAGCCCGGGGCGGAATCGCCTGTTTCAGCTTAATAAACGACTATAGTACCCCAACTTATTCATAGTCTTTTGCACTCACTTAAACGAACGCGCCTGTTTCAATTTAATGAACAATTATAATACTCCAAGCTTATCTGTAAAATACCTACAACATTTGCACTTGATCAATCCCCGCTAATTATGTAATTATTTTTTTTCCCAACACCAAAACAAAGTAATAAAAAGTAAATTCTTTTCCACTAATGCAATGTTTTTTATAAAGGGAAGTAATTGTGTTTTCCTAATTTATCAAAGGGAAGTAAGTGCTAAAGGACTAAATGAAGACATAATTAGAATTTTTGTAAAAGATGATGTTTTTTAAAACTTGTGTTTAATGAATATGCCGACAATTATTACTTTCAGTTTGAAAAATGAAAATTATTTCCCAACACTTTCAATATTAATTTTTTAACTCATAAATTTAGACCATAAGGACTTTAATAACCTAATACTTAAATCCATGTAGTATCCGCGACAAACATTTTACACTTTACTTATTACAAGTTACATACCGAATTGAGCTTTATATATTAGACTAATAATATTTCGCATAATTATATACATATTTGTTTGCCGTTCACTTGGTGCGCAATTCTTTTTTTTTCTTCGAGATTATATTCTATTTTTAAAAGTTTAATGTGGCACATACGGCCAGAACAGTTACATTTCTAAAAATATTTACCAAAAATAAACTATTAGACCTACAGATGCCAAATTTGGTAACAGTATACTTTATATTCAGCAAGCCACCAGTTTAGTGTTCCATTATTAAAGATAGCTGCTGCCATTGCTACAGAAGTCTCCTGATATTACAGAATGATTCCTTTTCTTTGTGAATCACGTCCCTATCATGTTGTTGAGTGACGCATTCTGGTTTTGGGTGTACCTAACTCAGTGGCGTGCAGAGGGGGGGGGGGCGGAGGGGGCCCAGGCCCCGGGCAGCCACATCAAAGGGGCATCCAAAGGGGGTAAAAAAATGATTTTCTTTTTTTAATTTTTAATTTTTTTTTTTTTTTTTTTTTTTTAGGAAAGCTAAATGTCTACTAAGGTTTGTCTACCTAGGCAGAATTATCAAATTATCAAAATTTGCCAAATAAACCGAAATGTGTATATACAATCAACACATGGCACTGATATAGTCATCATACTGTCTGTCGTGTCGTACAACCTTCAGGGAGAAAGGGGCATCGGTGAAGGGTAGTGGTGTAGTAGTCATTGATATTCCCCGAATAAATGTATGCAGTCTTTCAATTAATAGAGTATCTGATACTTGTGTAGGTAGGGCATCTTTTAGAGAACACGCCCATAATCATTTTATACACTTGTGGTCATCCATTGAGTATTAAAGCCCATGATTATAATTTACACACTGTAGGGGCATCTTTTAGAAAACACGCCCATAATCATTTTATACTTTGTGGTCATCCATAGAGTATTAAAGCCCATGATTATAATTTACACACTGTAGGGGCATCTTTAATGTAATTTGCTTATATTCATCATAATACTTTTGAAGGGCATCCAAACAGTAATTATGCCCGCATTCATTTTATATATCGTCAGGGCAACTTTAAAGTAATTTACTTGTATTCACGTTTGTATTTATATAATTACAGCAACTATGCCCATATTCGTTTATATATTATCGGATATTTATTATGCTTATATTCATTATTGAATGTCTGAAGGGCATTCCTACAGTAATTATGCCCTTGTTCGCTTAATATTTTATCGGGCATCTTTATTATGTTTCTATTCATTGCATAATGTTTGTAGGGCATCCTTATTCATTTTGATGGACGTAACGGCATTCGTTGACTGATTAAGCACACAGCCTCTTGGTTTTTTCTTATTCTAATGATATTCTTTATTCATGGCCATTTGGATTTTTGTGTACGGTTAAATACAAACTTTCAAGTCCGTACTGTTTTGATACACTGGGCCGGGCCGAGTTAACTTCATTCTAAAGTTGTCCTTAAGTCTCACACTTCTTAATTACCGGCATTCGCGGCCGCCCGGTCGTACTGTCCAAAAACACATAAATAAGGTGTAGCTGGCTGTCACTTGTTTCCCCCCCCCCCCTCACTTTAGGCACAAACCTTCTATTGTAAGACCGGTAATGTAAACCTAGACGCTCTATTGGCACGGCCAGAGATCCAGTAATGTAGTACTCGAATCTGGAGACTTTTTTTTTGGGATGTTTCATCCCATAGCCATATATTTAAATGCACAGTCTGCGTGATCTTTCACCTCACCCCCCCCCCCCAACTTTCACCCACCCCAAAGCTCAAAGCATCTACTGTCACCCACCCCTAAACCCCACACTACTGAGCGTTCTTATTACATTTGAGAGACATTTCTCTTGGATTCTATAGCCGAAAACGGTGTTTTTCCCACAATTCGAACTAATTATATAGTGTCCAAATCTGTCAATGTTTTTCTATTTGTTTTAATTTTAATCACTAATGCTTGTTGATATTGTAATTTGTCTAAATTTGTGTGCTTACTAACACTGTCTCTTTATATAATATACCTAAACGCATGACTTTTATATTAACCACTGGCCATTGAACGAACAATTTAAACCACTTTATTGCATTAGAGCGATTTTCGAAAAATTTATTTTATTTTTGCTTGTGATTAAAAGGGCATTTGCAGATGAAGTAAGCCCGTATGTGATGACGCAAGATTACGTCAGACATGTTTAGCAGATATAGGTTAGCAGAAACAGACTATAGGCCTAGTTGGTTGGTTAGAGAGGCCAATGGGCGCACAGGACTGACCGGTCACGTGGGACGGTCAGCTGACCACTGAGGCGTGGGTCAGTAGAGCGATAGGCCAGGAGTTGTTAGGTAGCGGTCAGAGACGGCCGAGAATGTAGATAGTTAGGAGATCATGATTAGCTAGCGAAGGTAGAAGGTGTTAGGTTGTAGAATGTAGAGAACAGTTAGTGTTAGGATTGGTCATGGGAGTGCGTAGTAGTAGGTAGCATGTGGTATGAACAGTCAGTAGTAGAAGTAAATAGTACAGTGTAGATCAGTTAGGTAGAAACTTGAATATATATATCATTTTAATAAAGAACAATTATAGTTGAACTTGAACTGTGTGTTGTTGGATTAATTCGTGACGCCCTCTTAAAAATCCCCACCCTCACAACTGGTGGAGCGCGGGTCGAGGACAGGAAAGACAGTATATCGGTTACTCATGACGGAGTGTACTGGTGTACAGCTTCCTATAACTCAACACAACAGCGGGTTTCTTCAACCGGAACGAGTGGATTACCAATACAAGGGAACAGTCACCATGTTCAAAAAGATAAGTACCTTCCATCATTTTTTTTAAACGTTTGGGTTTAGACTCGTGCTGGATAGCTTGTACCAGCGGTTTTTCTGCCTTACACATTCTGTTGTTACGCCCTGTTGCCTTAGTTTTGTTTACTTTCCTCAACACACACACACACACATACACAACCATGGAGGCAGAGTTTCAATGCTATAAACAGGGCATACCATTAGACAAAACAGGAGTAGAAGTTGAAACATCTTTAGAGTTAGAAAACAAGATAGTCAAGATAGTAAAACATGTCAAGAACAAAAGCTGAGTTAGCGTTAGAATTAGTGAAACTGAAAGTACATCAAATAGATAACACGCATCTGCCCCAGAACACCAACCCCATGACCAGGAATTTGACCCGGACCGTCCCCATAAATGATTTTGAACAACGGACATAATAGTGAAGTCAAGTCGAGTTTTTGTGTTAATCTAAGTAGTCGAGAAAATCGGCGTGAAGTCGATATATTTGAAGTCGAAGTCAGTGTAGTCGATCTGAAGTCAATGTGTTATTGAAGTCAGTGAAGTATTAGTCAGAACTGAAGTCATAGAAGTTATTTGAAGTCAGTCAATAAGTTGTTGAAGTCGTAATTGAGGTCATAGTGACTTAGTTGAAGTCATGTTGCAGTCAAATAAAAGTCTTTGAAGTTATATTAAAGTCGTTGAGGTCATAGTGAAGAAGCGAAATCGTCGAAGGTATAGTGAAGTCTTTGAAATCAAAGTGATGTCGTTGAAATCTTTGAAGTCAAAGTTAAAGTCTTTGAAGTCATATTGAAATTGTTGAAGTCAAAGTGAAGTCTTTGAAGTCATATTGAAGTCGTTGAAGTCAAGGAAAAGTCTTTGAAGTCAAAGTGAAGACGTTTAAGTCGTCGAAGTTTAAGTCAGTCGTTGAAGTCCTTTAAGTTGAATTGAAGTCAAAGTCAGTCAGTGATGTCGTTGAAGTCGAATTAAAGTCACTTAGTGAAATCAGTCGTCTAGGTCAAGTTAGTCGTCAAATTGAAGTAGTTGAAGTCGTCAAGGTGAAGTCAGTCGTCAAAGTGAAATAAGTCGTAAATTGAAGTCAGTGAAGCTACTGAAGTCCAAAGTGAAGTCAGTCGTTAATTTGAAGTCAGTCGAGTTACTGAAGTCAAAGTGAAATAAGTCAAGTTACTGAAGTCAAAAGTGAAGTCAGTCATTAAGTCAAGCCAGCCAGTTTTTTGTCAGAAGTCAGATAGTGAGAGCTGCTCCACTATATGATCACGTGTTGAAATGGCACGATACACACTCCCATGTCTATTCTTTTTGTGAAGCTATTTCTAAGCTCTAGTAGTGTTTACGTCTATTGAGTTTATTAGGCTTTACAGATTGTTGTTAGATTAGAGTGTACTGTTTTTTTTTAATTGGTTATATGTTGTAATGTTATTTTTTTATGTTTTTTATGCCGCCAGACAAATGTTCAGCACGTATAAATTTGGGATTGAGGTTTTTTTTTTAATGGAAGGTACCTCTGTCTGAATACTTGTCTGCGCGGGCACTAAGATGGTCACGTAAAACCATTGCTTATGGTCTCGTAATACCATTTCAGACCCACTACGCTTATTCAGAATGAGACGAGATAACAGACACTTCAAAGAGTGCCGCCACCTGAAGCCCTGATTACGTTGAATTACCTGGACAGCGGACAGCCCTACTGAACAGAGAATTGCCCTGGTCAAGACAGCGGACGCATCGCCATCGCTTCTCCCCCGCACTGGGGTTGAATAACAGACCGCCAGCTACGTACACTACCTACGTCGGCACGTACAAAGGGTAGACGAACCATCGTCCAAGTCAAAATGTTACGTCATTGTTCGCCACCGCATCAGACAGCTCCAGTTCATCGTGTAACCAGTCTACGTGGACATCTCAACCAGCGTTGAGATGAGATTGTTGCGTCATCACATTGACCAACGAAGTTACGCCTACACCCGCCTCACGGGAATTTACATCAAAACTCGCCACAACCCACCCACCACAGAGGAACGACAACAATTACATAACACATACACATACACTTACACTGCTCGCAGAGCCCGTTCAACCAGTTACACATTCTACTAAGATTAGCTCAAGGCCAGTACACGACAACCTAGCCAGAACTGAGTTACACATGATTGGCTTCACACATACCATAACATAGACATACATTAGCAAGCAGAGACACCAGTCACACCACAAGATTTCAGGAACTAGAACAATGACATTTCTTCAAGAACACAGACACAAGAGTTTATGTTTTTGTAAACTGTGCTGTCCCATTTTTTATTTGATTTATATGATTGATGTTAGGGATAGAATAGAGTAGTAAGATAGATAGTTGTTGATGTATTAGATTAGTAGTAGACGCTGAAAAATATAATTTGTCAGCTACAGAAAGGGAGGGAGATATGTGATGACGCAAGATTACGTCAGACATGTTTAGCAGATATAGGTTAGCAGAAACAGACTATAGGCCTAGTTGGTTGGTTAGAGAGGCCAATGGGCGCACAGGACTGACCGGTCACGTGGGACGGTCAGCTGACCACTGAGGCGTGGGTCAGTAGAGCGATAGGCCAGGAGTTGTTAGGTAGCGGTCAGAGACGGCCGAGAATGTAGATAGTTAGGAGATCATGATTAGCTAGCGAAGGTAGAAGGTGTTAGGTTGTAGAATGTAGAGAACAGTTAGTGTTAGGATTGGTCATGGGAGTGCGTAGTAGTAGGTAGCATGTGGTATGAACAGTCAGTAGTAGAAGTAAATAGTACAGTGTAGATCAGTTAGGTAGAAACTTGAATATATATATATCATTTTAATAAAGAACAATTATAGTTGAACTTGAACTGTGTGTTATTGGATTCATTCGTTCCGGCCTCTAAAACCCCCACCCTCACACCGTATTATTTTTAGATAACTTGTAGGGGCACCCAAGAGAATTTATTCGGTTTGATGCATATGAATATACTAAAGAATAAGAATGTCCGTATTGTTTTTGAGACACTGTAAGGACACCCTCAAGAATAAGCATCAACAGATTTTTAATATACATTGTAGTGATATCATTTCAAACAATTGTGCCCATTTTATTTTTTATCAATTGTAGGGCATACTAAAAGTTGTGTTAAAGTATTTTAATGCAAAGTAGAGTTATCTGTAAAGTAAATGGGCGCTTAAATAGAACTGATGTTATAAATAGTAGAGCCATCTGTAAAGTGAGTCCACGTTGATTTAATGAATTGTGGGAGTTATAACGACCCTGGTAGCCGTTACTGGATTAATTCCCACACAGGGTTTGCATATGAATACTTGGGGCCTAGAGCCGACCATTAAGTGCGGGCCCCAAGTTTAGCGATACAAAAATTCTATCAAACATCGACAATGCGCACAAGCAGAAATCGCTGTGCTCTATGACTAGTATCGATATTTTCTCAATGTATCGAGTTAAGACGAGACGCTTTATTCCTACGTATCCGACTACTTCGACGTACGAGACAAGACTAGCATTTTTTAGGTCCGTAACTAGTACAGGCATCCAAAAAAATACACCTACATTGGTCAGAATGCAATAGGGTATCCCAAATTTACATACCAGGTACAATGGGGTGGAGGGGGAGGGGGAAGGGCTCACTCAATCGACCCATCGCCAGCCACCAAACAATCACCCGGCGACCGTGGTTCTCTTCCCTGCACACGAGGTGTGACACTAATGTGTTTCTAAAAAATACAGCATTGTTCAAGTTCGAGATGGGGAGGGGGGTAACTCACTAGGCCTAACATCAACCGTGGCCTCAGTCGTAGCAATAAACAATGGCGAACTTTGACCTTTTAGTTTTTTTCCAATTTAATTCAACGGTGACCGCAGCCCGACCCCGGTAGGGTAATGGAAACTGTAAACTCTTTTGTTGGGCTTGGCATATAGCCCCTCCCCCCCCCCCCCCCAACATCCGGCATGTCCCCAAACTGTTTTCTCCCTCCCCGAATGAGTCAGTCATTCTTTTGGATATATATGCATGGAGTCTTCTCAAGAGTTCAGCTAAGTCAATTTTTTAAAATGCTTTTCTATTCGTATTCTGATTAATAACATAATGTGTTATAATTTATCGTCAATTGTAGGGCTACTAACGCTTTTAACACCGTAATTTATATATATATATATATATATATATATATATATATATATATATATATATATATATATATATACAATTTATGGGGGCATCTTCCTTTGGGTTTGCCCCGGGCAGCAACATAGCTCTGCACGCCACTGACCTAACTAGACACTTTGTTAGCATCTATTTCTTGGAAAGGTCTTCTCCAGACTGGTCTTATAGCTTCTATAACTGCAGTATGGAAGTAATGATGTGTTTACATGTGTATGCTAACTAGCTTTGGTGTTTTTACTTAATTTAAGTCCATTCATACCAAAAAGACAAATTCTGATATGTCCGCTCTTAAGCTTTGCATCGCAATAGAATTTTATCTATTCATATATTGTTTGCAATTAAATTACCTACAGCTATTTAAGGTGGCTAGGAGCAAGCAGACTTACTGTAACAGTCTGTATTATTACAATTATAAATGCACTGGCTAGTTCCTTTCTATAATAGATTAGGAATACACAACGGAGACAGAAGCCATCAGCATGTAGCCATCTTTATTTGTTAACCGGAAGAGGAACAATGATAGATAAATACAAGGGACATCACTCAATAACAACATTATAAATATAACTAATACAAGAAGAGTGAGTTCCCCTGACCTCACAAATCCCAATATGTTACATCCCTTTACCCTTAGTAAACACAACACATCTCTCAATAGAACAATTTACAGTATCCTAAAATCACCAATTATATTGCAACATGAACATTATGGTAGATTACATCCTTACAAACAATGCACAATATGTTACAACATAATTAAGATACAACACAATGATGTCAAAGTCCTTTTGACCTTTAAAATCATAGGTCTAACTTATTTGGGACCTTGATTGTCCTGCTTGACCTTCTCAGTGGCCTTTGATTTGGTGACTCAAGATTCTGACCATTTGGATTCTCTATCTCAGGAGGTCTAGGATTTAAATCATTAACTCCAGAATTTACATTTTCTGACTCTAGACAACTTGGTTCACTCATATCAACAGAACTTGGTTGTGGAACAAACTGAGTTGGTGTGAACTGTTCAGATTTGGTGGGATTGACAGATTCACACTTATTATCTGCACAAGTTATTTTTAACTGGTCTGCATGTCTACGGACAATAAGTCCATCATTTGTTTTTACTTTATAAGACACAGGTCCTGTACATTGAACAATTTGACCTGGTATCCATTTTTCCTTTCTCCCATTATTTCTTAGATACACATTCTCATTAACACCAAATTCTCTTTCAATGGATGATTTGTCAAGATTTACTTTTTGTGTATGTTGATGTTGGGAAACAGACCTTTGAACAGTTGGATGTAGTAGGTCAAGATGAGTTTTAATTTTTCCTACCACATAGCAATTCGCATGGTGCAACATCTGTTGTTATATGAGGAGTTGTGCAGTATTTGGCTAATAACCTGTTTACTCTTTCATTGTCACCTTTAGCTTCTTCTGTTTGGTATTTACTTTTGATGTTACCCTTTTAGTTTCTTTTAGTTTCTGTAAGTGCTAATGATGTTAGCAAAGTTGTTTGATGATCACATTCCTTCTTACTAATGTATTCTCTTTAAAAGCATTTGAAATTGCCATATCACCATAATCATTTATTAAGTTACAAATACTTTGTTTAGGTAACTCTGACTGATAATGGACTGCATCTTCTCCATCTTTTATATTATCTTCACAAAGGTTTTTATTTCTTATTTAATATGGCCTTAAGTCATCATTCACAGACTCTTCAGGCCAACCATTCTTACAGTACTCATATACTTTTATTAAGCACTCATCTTTTTGTGTTTCTCTTTTAATATCATTCACATTTATATTGGAGTTATCCATGATAGTGAAGAGAACAAATACATCTTCTGGTACATAGCTCAGGCTTTGGTTTTTTAAAGGTAATCTACTAAGACTATCTGCACTATTCTCAGATCCAGGTTTGTATCTCAATTCATAATTGTATGCAGCTAGTGTGATAGCCCATCTTTGAATTCTTGGTGAGGCATGCTCAGGTAGGGTTTTGTTTTCTCCAAATAAACCTAGCAATGGTTTATGATCTGTAAAGATGGTGAACTTCCTACCAAACAGAAACTTATGAAATTTCTTAACACCAAAAATGATGCCTAAGCCTTCCCTATCTAACTGAGAATAATTTTTCTCAGCCTGGTTCAAAGATCTACTGGCAAAAGCAATGGGTCTGTCACCCTTCTCATCCATGTGGGACAAGACTGCTCCTACACCATCTGGTGAAGCATCACATGTTAATATAAGTCTTTTCCCTGGGTCATAGTGAGTTAGTAAGGTGTCAGCAGACAAAGCCTGGCACAAACCAGACCACTTAGCGACTTCAAACATTTACCAATCGATTCCTGCCATAATTTAGAACAATATTGCCGAAGAAAGTTTTCAAAAATATCCTTTCGTTCGGTCACAAAAAAATAATTAAGGAAACTGCGCTTAAATTGTCACTAGACTTTTTATTAACTTGTTTTTCTTATATCTTCTATCAGACCTGGAAGAAATAACTAGGTTTTAAATGGGGGACTAATGAATCAATGCTGAGTCGTTTGTGTACCCAAAAAAGCAGCATAGAACTGATTCATTCACTGAGTGTAAGTCTTAATCAGCAGTGAAGGGAAACTGATAGTAAATATCCGGATCACGTGACCGGCAGCCACTCAAATAAAGGTCCATTAGTTAGGCTTTTTTATTACAGTAGGAATCGCCCTACCTTCCTTGTTTTCGTATTTAAAAAAACCCATCTAAAATCTGTTTTTGTTTTGAGAATTCTCTATGTATTCTTTTACCATCTTATAAATATATCGTGTACAAGTATACATTTCATAAAGTAATGAATTAGCGCTATTACAATAAATTACATGATTATTAGAAAATTAAAGTAGGGTGTGGAACTGCCCTGGATTACCCTACATGGGGTAGTGTGGTCAGACACTACATGGGGTAGTGTGGTCAGACACTACATGGGGTAGTGTGGTCAGACACTACATGGGGTAGTGTGGTCAGACACTACATGGGGTAGTGTGGTCAGACACTACATGGGGTAGTGTGGTCAGACACTACATGGTGTAGTGTGGTCAGACACTACATGGGGTAGTGTGGTCAGACACTACATGGGGTAGTGTGGTCAGACACTACATGGGGTAGTGTGGTCAGACACTACATGGGGTAGTGTGGTCAGACACTAAGGGTAAGATTTTAAAAAAAAACGCTATTTTGCATGTGTGTAGAAAAAAATTTAATTGATTCCGCAGATCATGTTAAAAAGATAAACAAAATGCAAGCATGTATGTATGCTAATATCTAGATGACCTACAATAAATGTGACATGACATCCAGAGTGTGCCAGCGAACATGTGACAATTAGAACAAACCCGTAGACCCAAACAATCACAGCATTATCTTGACAGGTCATTACATGGCTAAAATCTTTAGAATGGTTGAACACATCTCTCGTGATACAATCATTAGAATGGTTGAACACATCTCTAGTGATACAATCATTAGAATGGTTGAACACATCTCTCGTGATACAATCATTAAAATGGTTGAACACATCTCTAGTGATACAATCATTAGAATGGTTGAACACATCTCTAGTGATACAATCATTAGAATGGTTGAACACATCTCTAGTGATACAATCATTAGAATGGTTGAACACATCTCTAGTAATACAATCATTAGAATGGTTGAACACATCTCTAGTGATACAATCATTAGAATGGTTGAAAACATCTTTACTTGAACAATAACTTTGTTCTCAACCCATGTTTTTGGGAGTGAACAATCAGAAGACAAAGAAACAAACAAACAAACAAACACAAACATCAGCGGTCAAAACAGGGAAGGCACATTGAAAGAATTCTTGCCTAAATCAAGTTAGTGTTGATGCCACGAGTCACATATGTCATGAGAACACCAGTCACATATGTCATGAGAACACCAGTCACAGATGTCATGAGTCACAGATGTCATGAGAACACCAGTCACAGATGTCATGAGAACACCAGCCACATATGTCATGAGAACACCAGCCACAGATGTCATGAAAACACCAGCCACAGATGTCACAAGAACACCAGTCACAGATGTCATGAGTCAAAGATGACATGAGAACACCAGCCACAGATGTCATGAGAACACAAGTCACATATGTTATGAGAACACCAGCCACAGATGTCACGAGAACAGCCACAGATGTCATGAGAACAGCCACAGATGTCATGCGTCACAGATGTCACAAGAACACCAGCCACAGATGTCACAAGAACACCAGCCACAGATGTCACGAGAACACCAGCCACAGATGTCATGAGTCACAGATGTCATGAGAACACCAGTCACAGATGTCACAAGAACACCAGCCACAGATGTCACAAGAACACCAGCCACAGATGTCACGAGAACACCAGCCACAGATGTCATGAGTCACAGATGTCATAAGAACACCAGTCACAGATGTCATGAGAACACCAGCCACAGATGTCATGAGAACACAAGTCACATATGTCATGAGAACACCAGTCACAGATGTCACGAGAACAGCCACAGATGTCATGAGAACACCAACCACAGATGTCATGAGAAAAGCCACAGATGTCATGAGTCACAGATGTCATGAGAACACTAGTCACAGATGTCATGAGAACACCAGTCACAGATGTCACAAGAACACCAGTCACAGATGTCATGAGTCACAGATGTCATGAGAACACCAGTCACAGATGTCATGAGAACACCAGTCACAGATCTCACAAGAACACCAGTCACATATGTCACAAGAACACCAGCCACAGATGTCACGAGAAGACCAGTCACAGATGTCACAAGAACACCAGCCACAGATGTCATGAGTCACAGATGTCATGAGAACACCAGTCACAGATGTCACAAGAACACCAGTCACAGATGTCACAAGAACACCAGTCACAGATGTCACAAGAACACCAGCCACAGATGTCATGAGAACACCAGTCACAGATGTCATGAGAACACCAGTCACATATGTCAGGAGAACACCAGCCACAGATGTCATGAGAACACCAGTCACAGATGTCATGAGAACACCAGTCACAGATGTCATGAGTCACAGATGTCATGAGAACACCAGTCACAGATGTCATGAGAACACCAGTCACAGATGTCACAAGAACACCAGTCACAGATGTCACAAGAACACCAGCCACAGATGTCACGAGAAGACCAGTCACAGATGTCACAAGAACACCAGCCACAGATGTCATGAGTCACAGATGTCATGAGAACACCAGTCACAGATGTCACAAGAACACCAGCCACAGATGTCACAAGAACACCAGTCACAGATGTCACAAGAACACCAGTCACAGATGTCACAAGAACACCAGCCACAGATGTCATGAGAACACCAGCCACAGATGTCATGAGTGACAGATGTCACGAGAACACCAGTCACAGATGTCATGAGAACACCTGCCACAGATGTCACAAGAACACCAGTCACAGATGTCACGAGAACACCAGTCACAGATGTCACAAGAACACCAGCCACAGATGTCATGAATCACAGATGTCATGAGAACACCAGTCACATATGTCATGAGAACACCAGTCACAGATGTCATGAGAACACCAGTCACATATGTCAGGAGAACACCAGCCACAGATGTCATGAGAACACCAGTCACAGATGTCATGAGAACACCAGTCACATATGTCAGGAGAACACCAGCCACAGATGTCATGAGAACACCAGTCACAGATGTCATGAGAACACCAGTCACAGATGTCACGAGAACACCAGTCACAGATGTCACAAGAACACCAGCCACAGATGTCATGAATCACAGATGTCATGAGAACACCAGTCACATATGTCATGAGAACACCAGTCACAGATGTCATGAGAACACCAGTCACATATGTCAGGAGAACACCAGCCACAGATGTCATGAGAACACCAGTCACAGATGTCATGAGAACACCAGTCACAGATGTCACAAGAACACCAGTCACAGATGTCACAAGAACACCAGCCACAGATGTCACGAGAAGACCAGTCACAGATGTCACAAGAACACCAGCCACAGATGTCATGAGTCACAGATGTCATGAGAACACCAGTCACAGATGTCACAAGAACACCAGCCACAGATGTCACAAGAACACCAGTCACAGATGTCACAAGAACACCAGTCACAGATGTCACAAGAACACCAGCCACAGATGTCATGAGAACACCAGCCACAGATGTCATGAGTGACAGATGTCACGAGAACACCAGTCACAGATGTCATGAGAACACCTGCCACAGATGTCACAAGAACACCAGTCACAGATGTCACGAGAACACCAGTCACAGATGTCACAAGAACACCAGCCACAGATGTCATGAATCACAGATGTCATGAGAACACCAGTCACATATGTCATGAGAACACCAGTCACAGATGTCATGAGAACACCAGTCACATATGTCAGGAGAACACCAGCCACAGATGTCATGAGAACACCAGTCACAGATGTCATGAGAACACCAGTCACATATGTCAGGAGAACACCAGCCACAGATGTCATGAGAACACCAGTCACAGATGTCATGAGAACACCAGTCACAGATGTCATGAGAACACCAGTCAAAGATGTCATGAGAACACCAGTATCTTTTTAAACACTGCAGACAATTAAAATTATGCTGGGAGTTTTTGGAATGTGTGATATAACTTTCTGATGTAAAGGTCAAAGGAACTGACCAACTTCTCTTTCAAGACTAATGGGCAGTACACAAGACATACACAAGTGTACATATGTAGTCTAGATATTTGTACATGTGTCAATGGCTTCAAACAGCAAGAGAAAAAACCAATGGAGCCAACAGCCTTGATATTTATCTAGACAGCCTTGACTCTGGTATAGATATCAATAAAATAGTTGCCTAATGGCAGAGGACGGAGAAAGTCAAAACTGAGAGGTGAGGATAGCTGTGGAGATGTATAGGGGTTGGATCAGATGGTGGTTGGGGGGTTGGATCAGATGGTGGTTGGGGGGTTGGATCAGATGGTGGTTGGGGGGTTGGATCAGATGGTGGTTGGGGGGTTGGATCAAATGGTGGTTGGGGGGGTTGGATCAGATGGTGGTTGGGGGGTTGGATCACCAGATGGTGGTTGGGGGGTTGGATCAGATGGTGGTTGGGGGGTTGGATCAGATGGTGGTTGGGGGGGTTGGATCAGATGGTGGTTGGGGGGTTGGATCAGATGGTGGTTGGGGGGTTGGATCAGATGGTGGTTGGGGGGTTGGATCACCAGATGGTGGTTGGGGGGTTGGATCAGATGGTGTTTGGGGGGTTGGATCAGATGGTGGTTGGGGGGTTGGATCACCAGATGGTGGTTGGGGGGTTGGATCAGATGGTGGTTGGGGGGTTGGATCAGATGGTGGTTGGGGGGTTGGATCAGATGGTGGTTGGGGGGGTTGGATCAGATGGTGGTTGGGGGGTTGGATCAGATGGTGGTTGGGGGGTTGGATCAGATGGTGGTTGGGGGGTTGGATCACCAGATGGGGGGTTGGATCAGATGGTGGTTGGGGGGTTGGATCAGATGGTGGTTGGGGGGTTGGATCAGATGGTGGTTGGGGGGGTTGGATCAGATGGTGGTTGGGGGGTTGGATCAGATGGTGGTTGGGGGGTTGGATCAGATGGTGGTTGGGGGGTTGGATCACCAGATGGGGGGTTGGATCAGATGGTGGTTGGGGGGTTGGATCAGATGGTGGTTGGGGGGTTGGATCAGATGGTGGTTGGGGGGGTTGGATCAGATGGTGGTTGGGGGGTTGGATCAGATGGTGGTTGGGGGGTTGGATCAAATGGTGGTTGGGGGGGTTGGATCAGATGGTGGTTGGGGGGTTGGATCAGATGGTGGTTGGGGGGTTGGATCAGATGGTGGTTGGGGGGTTGGATCAGATGGTGTTTGGGGGGTTGGATCAGATGGTGGTTGGATCACCAGATGGTGGTTGGGGGTTGGATCAGATGGTGGTTGGGGGGTTGGATCAGATGGTGGTTGGGGGGTTGGATCACCAGATGGTGGTTGGGGGGTTGGATCAGATGGTGTTTGGGGGGTTGGATCAGATGGTGGTTGGGGGGTTGGATCACCAGATGGTGGTTGGGGGGTTGGATCAGATGGTGGTTGGGGGGTTGGATCAGATGGTGGTTGGGGGGTTGGATCAGATGGTGGTTGGGGGTTGGATCAGATGGTGGTTGGGGGGTTGGATCAGATGGTGGTTGGGGGGTTGGATCAGATGGTGGTTGGATCAGATGGTGGTTGGGGGGTTGGATCAGATGGTGGTTGGGTGGTTGGATCAGATGGTGGTTGGGGGGTTGGATCAGATGGTGGTTGGGGGGTTGGATCAGATGGTTTGACCAGATGATGGCTGGGTTGATGTGAGTTTGATCAGGTTTGTAAACATATGACTAGATTTCTCTTCCACACATGGACTAGCTGGGTTACTCAGCCAACACACACACACCATACAATCCTGGCCAGCCAACACACACACCATACAATCCTGGCCAGCCAACATACAGGCCATACAATCCTGGCCAGCCAACACACACACCATACAATCCTGGCCGGTCAACACACACACCATACAATCCTGGCCAACCAACATACAGGCCATACAATCCTGGACAGCCAACACACACACACCATACAATCCTGGCCAGCCAACACACAGGCCATACAATCCTGGCCAGTCAACATACAGGCCATACAATCTTGGCCATTCAACATACAGGCCATACAATCCTGGCCAGTCGACACACACACACACACTATACAATCCTGGCCAGCCAACATACAGGCCATACAATCCTGGCCAACCAACATACAGGCCATACAATCCTGGCCAGCCAACACACACACCATACAATCCTGGCCAGCCAACATACAGGCCATACAATCCTGGCCAGCCAACACACACACCATACATCCTGGCCAGCCAACTACAGGCCATACAATCCTGGCCAGCCAACATACAGGCCATACAACATACAGGCCATACAATCCTGGCCAGCCAACATACAGGCCATACAATCCTGGCCAGCCAACATACAGGCCATACAATCCTGGCCAGCCAACATACAGGCCATACAATCCTGGTCATACAATCCTGGCCAGCCAACATACAGGCCATACAATCCTGGCCATACAATCCTGGCCAGCCAACATACAGGCCATACAATCCTGGCCAGCCAACATACAGGCCATACAATCCTGGCCAGCCAACATACAGGCTATAATTTACTATAAACAATACCTAATAATACTTAATTTATTACTGTCATTTATTGGGAATAAGTATGTTATGTATGTCATTTATTGGGAATAAGTATGTTATGAATGTCATTAATTAAGAATATTTGTACTGATGCAGGTCTGCTGCCAACCAAGGATGAAACTGATCGGCAAAAAAAACAACAACAACCAAATAGCCTGAAACTCAGACCTTCAGTATAACTAGCTCAAACAATGACCTTCAGCATAACTTGCTCAATGACCTTCAGTATAACTTGCTCAAACAATGACCTTCAGTATAACTTGCTCAATGACCTTCAGTATAACTTGCTCAAACAATGACCTTCAGTATAACTTGCTCAAACAATGACCTTCAGCATAATTTCTCAATGACCTTCACTCCATAAGTTGAACACACAAGGTAAGATTAAAAAGACTATAATAAACTAGACACCAAATTCATAAGTATAATTGACTATAATGAGGATCGCAATTATAATACATATGTAATAACTTGATGTGACAAACCAGTAAGTTGTTGTCAATAATACTTTAACTCAATTTCCCCAACATATGAAGGCATTTCTGAAATCTTCCAGGGGAAATTAGAGATTGCAAGGAAATGTAAAAATTGTAAATCTAATTAACAAATGAGTGACTGTGACAGTTTTAGAGAATTGCTTGATGTTATATCTTTCACCATGGTCTTAGACTGATGAGTTCTCTCTATCCTAATGATTGGCAGATGAAACACATGGTCTTAGACTGATGAGTTCTCTCTATCCTAATGATTGGCAGATGTAACACATGGTCTTAGACTGATGAGTTCTCTCTATCCTAATGATTGGCAGATGTAACACATGGTCTTAGACTGATGAGTTCTCTCTATCCTAATGATTGGCAGATGTAACACATGGTCTTAGACTGATGAGTTCTCTCTATCCTAATGATTGGCAAATGTAACACATGGTCTTAGACTGATGAGTTCTCTCTATCCTAATCATTGGCAGATGAAACAAATGCACGTTGCCATCCTTACAACATAGGCCTCATTCTTAGCAATATCATAGCAAGTGCTCAGCGCTCAGGCTAATTAGGGTTAATTAGTGGACAGAGAAATGGAATGAAAATATGATTGACCTACAATATGGGGGTTGTGCTGCTGTTAAAGTTCTGGACAAAGATAAGAACTGCAAGGAAAACTTTGAGTCAGACATCTAAACAGATTCATGGAAAATTTCTTTCAAAGTCTCCCAAAAATGGTTTCTATTCCACACTGGAACAGGAATGTTAGACTGAATTGATCAGCTTATCAATGTCTAGAGAGGGCAAATCTGACACATAGGTAGCCACATGTACTGGAGCATCCAGCTATAAATAGACAAGTAGGTAGCCACATGTACTGGAGCATCCAGCTATAAATAGATGAAAGATAAAGTCATTGACTAGCACAGGAGAGAGATGGGACTCCACACAACTTGGGGGAAGAATCATCAGGTGCTTGCTCCTGCGGCATCCCCTCCCCCTGTCTTGCTGCAGACGTCCCCTCCCCCTGTCTTGCTGCAGACGTCCCCTCCCCCAGTCTTGCTGCAGACGTCCCCTCCCCCTGTCTTGCTGCAGACGTCCCCTCCCCCAGTCTTGCTGCAGACGTCCCCTCCCCCTGTCTTGCTGCAGACGTCCCCTCCCCCTATCTTGCTGCAGACGTCCCCTCCCCCTATCTTGCTGCAGACGTCCCCTCCCCCTATCTTGCTGCAGACGTCCCCTCCCCCTGTCTTGCTGCAGAGGTCAGAGAGGACCCCCAACCATTCCACTTTCTCTTGTTCGTCTTTCATCTGGAATGTCAAGGTCTTGCCTTTCTTACTGCGGATGACTAGTCGAAAGCGAGGGCACATGGTGCCCTGACTGGTTCCACTGCTTGTACTGCTGCTGCCTGAATGGGAACATCATTTGTACACTCAATTAGTTCAACTTCATCAGTTTCATTTGTACACTCAATCAGTTCAACTTCATCAGTTTCATTTGTACACTCAATCAGTTCAACTTCATCAGTTTCATTTGTACACTCAATCAGTTCAACTTTATCAGTTTCATTTGTACACTCAATTAGTTCAACTTCATCAGTTTCATTTGTACACTCAATTTGTTCAACTTCATCAGTTTCATTTTTACACTCAATCAGTTCAACTTCATCAGTTTCATTTGTACACTCAATCAGTTCAACTTCATCAGTTTCATTTGTACACTCAATTAGTTCAACTTCATCAGTTTCATTTGTACACTCAATCAGTTCAACTTCATCAGTTTCATTTGTACACTCAATCAGTTCAACTTCATCAGTTTCATTTGTACACTCAATTTGTTCAACTTCATCAGTTTCATTTGTACACTCAATTTGTTCAACTTCATCAGTTTCATTTGTACACTCAATCAGTTCAACTTCATCAGTTTCATTTGTACACTCAATCAGTTCAACTTCATCAGTTTCATTTGTACACTCAATCAGTTCAACTTCATCAGTTTCATTTGTACACTCAATCAGTTCAACTTTATCAGTTTCATTTGTACACTCAATTAGTTCAACTTCATCAGTTTCATTTGTACACTCAATTTGTTCAACTTCATCAGTTTCATTTGTACACTCAATCAGTTCAACTTCATCAGTTTCATTTGTACACTCAATTTGTTCAACTTCATTCATCAGTTTCATTTGTACACTCAATTTGTTCAACTTCATCAGTTTCATTTGTACACTCAATCAGTTCAACTTCATCAGTTTCATTTGTACACTCAATCAGTTCAACTTCATCAGTTTCATTTGTACACTCAATCAGTTCAACTTTATCAGTTTCATTTGTACACTCAATTAGTTCAACTTCATCAGTTTCATTTGTACACTCAATTTGTTCAACTTCATCAGTTTCATTTGTACACTCAATCAGTTCAACTTCATCAGTTTCATTTGTACACTCAATCAGTTCAACTTCATCAGTTTCATTTGTACACTCAATTAGTTCAACTTCATCAGTTTCATTTGTACACTCAATCAGTTCAACTTCATCAGTTTCATTTGTACACTCAATCAGTTCAACTTCATCAGTTTCATTTGTACACTCAATTTGTTCAACTTCATCAGTTTCATTTGTACACTCAATTTGTTCAACTTCATCAGTTTCATTTGTACACTCAATTAGTTCAACTTCATCAGTTTCATTTGTACACTCAATTTGTTCAACTTCATCAGTTTCATTTGTACACTCAATTAGTTCAACTTCATCAGTTTCATTTGTACACTCAATTTGTTCAACTTCATCAGTTTCATTTGTACACTCAATTAGTTCAACTTCATCAGTTTCATTTGTACACTCAATTAGTTCAACTTCATCAGTTTCATTTGTACACTCAATTAGTTCAACTTCATCAGTTTCATTTGTACACTCAATTAGTTCAACTTCATCAGTTTCATTTGTACACTCAATCAGTTCAACTTCATCAGTTTCATTTGTACACTCATTTAGTTCAACTTCATCAGTTTCATTTGTACACTCAATCAGTTCAACTTCATCAGTTTCATTTGTACACTCAATTAGTTCAACTTCATTCATCAGTTTCATTTGTACACTCAATTAGTTCAACTTCATTCATCAGTTTCATTTGTACACTCAATTAGTTCAACTTCATCAGTTTCATTTGTACACTCAATCAGTTCAACTTCATCAGTTTCATTTGTACACTCAATTAGTTCAACTTCATTTATCAGTTTCATTTGTACACTCAATTAGTTCAACTTCATCAGTTTCATTTGTACACAGAATTTTTTCAACTTCATCAGTTTCATTTGTACACACAATTAGTTCAACTTCATCAGTTTCATTTGTACACTCAATCAGTTCAACTTCATCAGTTTCATTTGTACACTCAATCAGTTCAACTTCATCAGTTTCATTTGTACACTCAATCAGTTCAACTTCATCAGTTTCATTTGTACACTCATTTAGTTCAACTTCATCAGTTTCATTTGTACACTCAATCAGTTCAACTTCATCAGTTTCATTTGTACACTCAATTAGTTCAACTTCATTCATCAGTTTCATTTGTACACTCAATTAGTTCAACTTCATTCATCAGTTTCATTTGTACACTCAATTAGTTCAACTTCATCAGTTTCATTTGTACACTCAATCAGTTCAACTTCATCAGTTTCATTTGTACACTCAATTAGTTCAACTTCATTCATCAGTTTCATTTGTACACTCAATTAGTTAACTTCATTCATCAGTTTCATTTGTACACTCAATTAGTTCAACTTCATCAGTTTCATTTGTACACTCAATCAGTTCAACTTCATCAGTTTCATTTGTACACTCAATTAGTTCAACTTCATTCATCAGTTTCATTTGTACACTCAATTAGTTCAACTTCATCAGTTTCATTTGTACACAGAATTTTTTCAACTTCATCAGTTTCATTTGTACACACAATTAGTTCAACTTCATCAGATTCATTTGTACACTCAGTTTTTACAAATCTAAATGTCAGTGATCTACCATCCACTTATGACCTCATGTTACAAATCCAAATGTCAGTGAGAGAGGTCAGTAACCAACCTTTAGAATCCAAATGTCAGTGAGAGAGGTCAGTAACCAACCTTTAGAATCTAAATGTCAGTGAGAGAGGTCAGTAACCAACCTTTAGAATCTAAATGTCAGTGAGAGAGGTCAGTAACCAACCTTTAGAATCTAAATGTCAGTGAGAGAGGTCAGTAACCAACCTTTAGAACTGGCTGGTTTGATGATCTCCATTACTCACCTCATGTTACAAATCTAAATGTCAGTGAGAGAGGTCAGTAACCAACCTTTAGAATCTAAATGTCAGTGAGAGAGGTCAGTAACCAACCTTTAGAATCTAAATGTCAGTGAGAGAGGTCAGTAACCAACCTTTAGAACTGGGTGGTTTGATGATCTCCATTACTCACCTCATGTTACAAATCTACATGTCAGTGAGAGAGGTCAGTAACCAACCTTTAGAATCCAAATGTCAGTGAGAGAGGTCAGTAACCAACCTTTAGAATCTACATGTCAGTGAGAGAGGTCAGTAACCAACCTTTAGAACTGGCTGGTTTGATGATCTCCATTACTCACCTCATGTTACAAATCTAAATGTCAGTGAGAGAGGTCAGTAACCAACCTTTAGAACTGGCTGGTTTGATGATCTCCATTACTCACCTCATGTTACAAATCTACATGTCAGTGAGAGAGGTCAGTAACCAACCTTTAGAATCTACATGTCAGTGAGAGAGGTCAGTAACCAACCTTTAGAACTGGGTGGTTTGATGATCTCCATTACTTTACACGAGTCCAAGAGAAAGGTTTTTGTGGGGAATTTTTCCTCTGTAGTTATCTGATGGGAGATTAAACTCAAGACACTAAACATCTGCAGCAAAAGATGTTAGATAACTTGCCCCCCCCCCCCCCAGAGCTTACTGGTTTCAGCAACCCCCCTTCCACAGATGACAAACTGCAGCATACTTACCCCCATGCAGCAATACTTGAGTATTTTAGGCCCCCCCCCCTTATGCAGCAATACTTGAGTATTTTAGGCCCTCCCCCCTTATGCAGCAATACTTGAGTATTTTAGGCCCCCCCCCCCTTATGCAGCAATACTTGAGTATTTTAGGCCCCCCCCCCTTATGCAGCAATACTTGAGTATTTTAGGCCCCCCCCCTTATGCAGCAATACTTGAGTATTTTAGGCCCCCCCCCCCTTATGCAGCAATACTTGAGTATTTTAGGCCCCCCCACCTTATGCAGCAATACTTGAGTATTTTAGGCCCCCCCCCCCTTATGCAGCAATACTTGAGTATTTTAGGCCCCCCCCCTTATGCAGCAATACTTGAGTATTTTAGGCCCCCCCCCCTTATGCAGCAATACTTGAGTATTTTAGGCCCCCCCCCCTTATGCAGCAATACTTGAGTATTTTAGGCCCCCCCCCCTTATGCAGCAATACTTGAGTATTTTAGGCCCCCCCCCTTATGCAGCAATACTTGAGTATTTTAGCCCCCCCCCCCCCTTATGCAGCAATACTTGAGTATTTTAGCCCCCCCCCCCCTTATGCAGCAATACTTGAGTATTTTAGGCCCCCCCCTTATGCAGCAATACTTGAGTATTTTAGGCCCCCCCCCCTTATGCAGCAATACTTGAGTATTTTAGGCCCCCCCCCTTATGCAGCAATACTTGAGTATTTTAGGCCCCCCCCCCTGTGACCTACTTAGGTCTAGTAATGTTTTAGTTTAACATTGTTATAATACCATATATGGTTGATGGTGCAACAACCGGGTTTTTTCCACTGTCTTACTAAGAGTGTCTAAGACTAAGAAATTTTCCATCAAGATCTGATTGATTGATTCAGATCAGATGACCACCCCAACCAATGGCTACATGAGTTGAGGATAATCTCCCCTGTTGCCTAAGTCTTTAACTAGATCGCACACAGGCAGCACGAGGCAGTCCATCTTGACCAGGCCGTCCATTTTGTCCGGCAATTCATTCTGACCATTTGAACGTGAGAGAACTTAAGTCCTGAGTGTGCTATGCTTTCTTAAGTTGTTTTAGTATTCTAGTATTATATTACTTGTCGCCAAGTGATTCTTGATGCTATAGCAGTGTTATGTGACCTGTGGTTATTTTTATACAGTGTTAGAATCTGTGATAGTATTTTTTCTTACGCTTTGTAAGTTGGGTTTTGTTATTTTCTAAATTAAATATTTTATCTCGTTTAACCTAGTGTTCTGCCACAACTGTGTTCGCTTATTAAAGGTTGTATGCAGATTGAATGAGTTGTTAACTTCAATAGTATCACTAGTTTTCCCTAGACATCGAAATCGAGCCCTATTGTGTTGTTGAGTTAGTGTTCATTCATTTAGGCTTTAAGTCATTTGCATATAACCCCAAAAAAAGAATCCGGGGGCGTTCACCATCTATCTGGCTGGTAGATAGGTGTCCGTTACACCCCCCTTATGCAGCAATACTTGAGTATTTTAGGCCCCCCCTTATGCAGCAATACTTGAGTATTTTAGGCCCCCCCCTTATGCAGCAATACTTGAGTATTTTAGGCCCCCCCCCCTTATGCAGCAATACTTGAGTATTTTAGGCCCCCCCCCCCTTATGCAGCAATACTTGAGTATTTTAGGCCCCCCCCCATGCAGCAATACTTGAGTATTTTAGGCCCCCCCCCTTATGCAGCAATACTTGAGTATTTTAGGCCCCCCCTTATGCAGCAATACTTGAGTATTTTAGGCCCCCCCTTATGCAGCAATACTTGAGTATTTTAGGCCCCCCCCCCCTTATGCAGCAATACTTGAGTATTTTAGGCCGCCCCCCCCCCCCATGCAGCAATACTTGAGTATTTTAGGCCCCCCCCCTTATGCAGCAATACTTGAGTATTTTAGGCCCCCCCCCCTTATGCAGCAATACTTGAGTATTTTAGGCCCCCCCCCCCATGCAGCAATACTTGAGTATTTTAGGCCCCCCCTTATGCAGCAATACTTGAGTATTTTAGGCCCCCCCCTTATGCAGCAATACTTGAGTATTTTAGCCCCCCCCCCTTATGCAGCAATACTTGAGTATTTTAGGCCCCCCCCCCCCATGCAGCAATACTTGAGTATTTTAGGCCCCCCCTTATGCAGCAATACTTGAGTATTTTAGGCCCCCCCCCTTATGCAGCAATACTTGAGTATTTTAGGCCCCCCCCTTATGCAGCAATACTTGAGTATTTTAGGCCCCCCCCCCTTATGCAGCAATACTTGAGTATTTTAGGCCCCCCCCCATGCAGCAATACTTGAGTATTTTAGGCCCCCCCCCCCTTATGCAGCAATACTTGAGTATTTTAGGCCCCCCCCCCCCCCCATGCAGCAATACTTGAGTATTTTAGGCCCCCCCCCCCTTATGCAGCAATACTTGAGTATTTTAGGCCCCCCCCCTTATGCAGCAATACTTGAGTATTTTAGGCCCCCCCCCCTTATGCAGCAATACTTGAGTATTTTAGGCCCCCCCCTTATGCAGCAATACTTGAGTATTTTAGGCCCCCCCCCCTTATGCAGCAATACTTGAGTATTTTAGGCCCCCCCTTATGCAGCAATACTTGAGTATTTTAGGCCCCCCCCTTATGCAGCAATACTTGAGTATTTTAGGCCCCCCCTTATGCAGCAATACTTGAGTATTTTAGGCCCCCCCTTATGCAGCAATACTTGAGTATTTTAGGCCCCCCCCCCATGCAGCAATACTTGAGTATTTTAGGCCCCCCCCCCTTATGCAGCAATACTTGAGTATTTTAAGCCCCCCCTTATGCAGCAATACTTGAGTATTTTAGGCCCCCCCCCCTTATGCAGCAATACTTGAGTATTTTAGGCCCCCCCCCTTATGCAGCAATACTTGAGTATTTTAGGCCCCCCTTATGCAGCAATACTTGAGTATTTTAGGCCCCCCCCCCCCCCATGCAGCAATACTTGAGTATTTTAGCCCCCCCCCTTATGCAGCAATACTTGAGTATTTTAGCCCCCCCCCCCCTTATGCAGCAATACTTGAGTATTTTAGGCCCCCCCTTATGCAGCAATACTTGAGTATTTTAGGCCCCCCCCCCCTTATGCAGCAATACTTGAGTATTTTAGGCCCCCCCTTATGCAGCAATACTTGAGTATTTTAGGCCCCCCCCTTATGCAGCAATACTTGAGTATTTTAGGCCCCCCCCCCATGCAGCAATACTTGAGTATTTTAGGCCCCCCCCCCTTATGCAGCAATACTTGAGTATTTTAGGCCCCCCCCCTTATGCAGCAATACTTGAGTATTTTAGGCCCCCCCCCCCATGCAGCAATACTTGAGTATTTTAGGCCCCCCTTATGCAGCAATACTTGAGTATTTTAGGCCCCCCCCCTTATGCAGCAATACTTGAGTATTTTAGGCCCCCCCCCCCCCTTATGCAGCAATACTTGAGTATTTTAGGCCCCCCCCCCCATGCAGCAATACTTGAGTATTTTAGGCCCCCCCTTATGCAGCAATACTTGAGTATTTTAGGCCCCCCCCTTATGCAGCAATACTTGAGTATTTTAGGCCCCCCCTTATGCAGCAATACTTGAGTATTTTAGGCCCCCCCCCCCCTTATGCAGCAATACTTGAGTATTTTAGCCCCCCCCCCCCCTTATGCAGCAATACTTGAGTATTTTAGGCCCCCCCCCATGCAGCAATACTTGAGTATTTTAGGCCCCCCCCTTATGCAGCAATACTTGAGTACTTTAGGCCCCCCCCCCTTATGCAGCAATACTTGAGTATTTTAGCCCCCCCCCCCCCTTATGCAGCAATACTTGAGTATTTTAGCCCCCCCCCCCCCTTATGCAGCAATACTTGAGTATTTTAGGCCCCCCCCTTATGCAGCAATACTTGAGTATTTTAGGCCCCCCCCCCTTATGCAGCAATACTTGAGTATTTTAGGCCCCCCCCCCCCCTTATGCAGCAATACTTGAGTATTTTAGCCCCCCCCCCCTTATGCAGCAATACTTGAGTATTTTAGGCCCCCCCCTTATGCAGCAATACTTGAGTATTTTAGGCCCCCCCCTTATGCAGCAATACTTGAGTATTTTAGGCCCCCCTTATGCAGCAATACTTGAGTATTTTAGGCCCCCCCCCCATGCAGCAATACTTGAGTATTTTAGGCCCCCCCTTATGCAGCAATACTTGAGTATTTTAGGCCCCCCCTTATGCAGCAATACTTGAGTATTTTAGGCCCCCCCTTATGCAGCAATACTTGAGTATTTTAGGCCCCCCCCCTTATGCAGCAATACTTGAGTATTTTAGGCCCCCCCCCTTATGCAGCAATACTTGAGTATTTTAGCCCCCCCCCCCCTTATGCAGCAATACTTGAGTATTTTAGCCCCCCCTTATGCAGCAATACTTGAGTATTTTAGGCCCCCCCTTATGCAGCAATACTTGAGTATTTTAGGCCCCCCCTTATGCAGCAATACTTGAGTATTTTAGGCCCCCCCTTATGCAGCAATACTTGAGTATTTTAGGCCCCCCCCCCCTTATGCAGCAATACTTGAGTATTTTAGGCCCCCCCCCTTATGCAGCAATACTTGAGTATTTTAGCCCCCCCCCCCCCCCTTATGCAGCAATACTTGAGTATTTTAGCCCCCCCTTATGCAGCAATACTTGAGTATTTTAGGCCCCCCCTTATGCAGCAATACTTGAGTATTTTAGGCCCCCCCCTTATGCAGCAATACTTGAGTATTTTAGGCCCCCCCCCCTTATGCAGCAATACTTGAGTATTTTAGCCCCCCCCCCCCTTATGCAGCAATACTTGAGTATTTTAGGCCCCCCCCCTTATGCAGCAATACTTGAGTATTTTAGGCCCCCCCCCCCTTATGCAGCAATACTTGAGTATTTTAGGCCCCCCCTTATGCAGCAATACTTGAGTATTTTAGGCCCCCCCCTTATGCAGCAATACTTGAGTATTTTAGGCCCCCCCCCTTATGCAGCAATACTTGAGTATTTTAGCCCCCCCCCCCCTTATGCAGCAATACTTGAGTATTTTAGCCCCCCCCCCCTTATGCAGCAATACTTGAGT
The DNA here is from genome assembly GCF_028476545.2 of Physella acuta. Taxonomy (NCBI): domain Eukaryota; kingdom Metazoa; phylum Mollusca; class Gastropoda; family Physidae; genus Physella; species Physella acuta. Next base: position 87,812 of record NW_026731913.1, on the reverse strand, counting down.
ATTTTAGGCCCCCCCCCCCTTATGCAGCAATACTTGAGTATTTTAGGCCCCCCCCCCTTATGCAGCAATACTTGAGTATTTTAGGCCCCCCCCCTTATGCAGCAATACTTGAGTATTTTAGGCCCCCCCCTTATGCAGCTATACTTGAGTATTTTAGGCCCCCCCCCCCCCCCCCCATGCAGCTACTTGAGTACTTGAGCTTCCCCCCTCCCCACAGAAGACTTACTGCAGCATACTTGGCCCTGTAATACTGTAGAGAAGGCGGAGACTCCCTCACAATGACCTTCATCACTCTCCAGCCTTTCCTGATATGTTTCTGTAAACAAAGTAGCAAATAGGTCAGTTGGTTAGGTCATTTCAGTTTGTACTACAGGTCAGTTGGTTAGGTCATTTCAGTTTGTACTACAGGTCAGGTCATTTCAGTTTGTACTACAGGTCAGTTGGTCAGGTCATTTCAGTTTGTACTACAGGTCAGGTCATTTCAGTTTGTACTACAGGTCAGTTGGTTAGGTCATTTCAGTTTGTACTACAGGTCAGTTGGTCAGGTCATTTCAGTTTGTACTACAGGTCAGTTGGTTAGGTCATTTCAGTTTGTACTACAGGTCAGTTGGTCAGGTCATTTCAGTTTGTGTCACCACCACATGAAGAACCTTAGTGTGCTGTCACAGCAATTATCACACATGACTTAGTGGACACACCCACAATACTAATGAGTGGACACACCCACAACACTAATAAGTGGACACACCCACAATACTAATGAGTGGACACACCCACAATATTAATGAGTGGACACACCCACAATATTAATGAGTGGACACACCCAAAACACTATTGAGTGGACACACCCACAACACTATTGAGTGGACACACCCACAATACTAATGAGTGAACACACCCACAATACTAATGACTGGACACACCCACAATACTAATGACTGGACACACCCACAATACTAATGAGTGGACACACCCACAACACTAATGAATCTAATTTTGATATTTTAGTTCACTTGAAGGGGGGACCAAGGTTGACCAGAACACCTTAAATTAAAATTAGATAAATGTTTTGGAAACAAGCCTAAAAAATAATTTGAAGTTAACTAATCATGTTGGTAGTAGTCAAGCTACATGCTGATGCCTAGACTGCTATTAAAAATGACCAGCATCATATTTTTTTCCCTACAAACAAGACAGGGTCTAGGCTTACAGTGAGTTCACCTGAGTTAGAAATAACTGACACTAGGCAGGGAGTTGCCCACACTAACCCTCCTATGGTGAGGTCACTGAAACAAGTCAACTCTACTTTATCTACTCAGTTGGAAACTTCTAGCAGCAACTTGGTTTTCTACCAACCTTCTTTGCAAGAAAAGCATCTTTCAGAGCTTTTCCTTTCTTCATCTTTTGCTCCTCTTTGTCAACATCATCATCTTCATCTTCTGAGGAGCTTGAATCACTGTCTGTACTGTCATAAAAACTGTTGCGCTTGGCCCCCAAGTTGATGGATGTCTGGGGATGGATGGACCAAAAAAAAAAATGTTGCGCTTGGCCCCCAAGTTGATGGATGTCTGGGGATGGATGGACCAAAATAAAAACTATTGCGCTTGGCCCCCAAGTTGATGGATGTCTGGGGATGGATGGACCAAAATAAAAACTGTTGCGCTTGGCCCCCAAGTTGATGGATGTCTGGGGATGGATGGACCAAAATAAAAACTGTTGCGCTTGGCCCCCAAGTTGATGGATGTCTGGGGATGGATGGACCAAAATAAAAACTGTTGCGCTTGGCCCCCAAGTTGATGGATGTCTGGGGATGGATGGACCAAAATAAAAACTGTTGCGCTTGGCCCCCAAGTTGATGGATGTCTGGGGATGGATGGACCAAAATAAAAACTGTTGCGCTTGGCCCCCAAGTTGATGGATGTCTGGGGATGGATGGACCAAAATAAAAACTGTTGCGCTTGGCCCCCAAGTTGATGGATGTCTGGGGATGGATGGACCAAAATAAAAACTGTTGCGCTTGGCCCCCAAGTTGATGGATGTCTGGGGATGGATGGACCAAATCTGCTCTTATGGATAGAAAGTCAATTGCGGATTCACACCGTTCATCCAATCGCTGTCAAAGTTTGTGTAATCGATATGAACACTCCAGGGGAGATTGCTGCAAAAATATCTCTTAGTTTTGCAAGGGTGGCACCCCGGAAGGGAGCAATTTTTCTATAGATACGGTATATCTATCTATATATATAAAAAACAATGTATGTCTGTCTGTTTGTCTGTCTGTCTATCAATTATGCATTACTACACCTTTTATCACATCACCATGAAACTTTGGGAAGTTGTTGAGAATATATAAAAAAAATTTTTAAGTTCACAAGAGTGTTATCCCGGTAGGGCACGATTCAATTCTTCTATATATAGGGTATATATAAAAAAAGAAAAGTCGGATGCGGTTTGACACTATTCATTAGAGTGTCATGAAACTTTGGGGAGGTAATGGAAATACTCCTGAGGTTTCTGTGAACAAAATAATTCAAACTTGTAATGGGCGGCGCCCGGGAGGGTACGATTTTCATCAACACGCTATTTGGCACCCAGAGTTCCAGAGCGGCTATGTTAGCACTTGGCATCAGTTTATCTTGCATAGCGGGTAAGTGATACTACTATATTCAGCTATAAAACTGCAACAAGTAAGTGAAACTACTATATTCAGCTGTAAAACTACAACAGGTAAGTGATACTACTATATTCAGCTGTTAAACTACAACAGGTAAGTGATACTACTATATCGTTGACTATTTTGAACCAGGCGCATCCCCTGGCGCCCTCACCTGTACTTTCCCATGAGTGCAATGGCGCCTACGTTCGTTCTAAACAGTGCGATAGACAATGGATTAGATGGGGCATTATAGTTGCTCACTAAATTAAATCAGATGCATTCACCTCCATCCAGTGTGATCTATCTCACTATTACAGTGAGTTATTAACATGCACTCAAGGCTTTTATGCTGTAATGTAGGTAAACCCATGCCCCGATAAATATGATCCAAGCGCAGGCATTATTTACATTTAAATAACTCAGTTTTAGAAAACAAGGTCACACGTCTAAGAATATAATATTAGTAACGCGATGATGAAACCCCCTTAAAATATTACGCCATACTAGTGCTACATAAAAAGATGAAGTTACAAATGGGGTAGCAGTTATTAGCAGATGACAGAGACAGACATGAGATGACAGACATCAGATGACTGTGACTTACAAATCTGTAGAGCTTGTCATTATCATTAAACCTGGGACTGATGCCACTAGTTCCATCCTTTAGATCCACCTCTTGGACATGACCCAACTTCAACAAAGCTTGGCCCATAGCTGATCCGTTGCCACGGTTTCTCACAAGTGACCAACGCAGAAGCCAATCAACTATTGCCTTCCCTTAAAAAAACAAACATTCTGTTGGCTTTAACTCTATAGGACTATATCATTTGATTTTTAACTCTGTATATCATTTGATTTTTTAACTCTGTATATCATTTGATTTTTTAACTCTGTATATCATTTGGTTTTTTAACTCTGTATATCATTTGATTTTTTAACTCTATCATTTGGTTTTTTAACTCTATCATTTGGTTTTTTAACTCTATTATTTGGTTGTTTTACTCTGTATATCATTTGGTTTTTTAACTCTATTATTTGGTTGTTTTACTTTGTATGCTGGGGTAAGTGACAAACCTGTAAAACAATTTTTGAAGACAACTCCTCCTCGCAAGTGATTGGCTGATTCAATGCCTGCATCTGGATCTTGGATGGCTCCAATAATTTCACTACAAGGTACAACAGTACTTTGTTTGAACATGGTGGACATTAGTGACAAAAGTGGACATTGGACATTAGTGACTAAAGTGGACATTAGTGACTTCTTCTTCTTCTTCGTTCTTAATTATTAGTGTTGAAGGGGATCGAGATTTATCTGCCAGTGGGTTTGAACTCGAGACTTTGTTCGATTTATCAACCATGAGCTTTTTGCCGACTCGACCACGCCTCCAACACAATTAAGCGTTACGTGTCAACTGGTTATGCGCCATTGAGGCCATTGACTCCGATTTCAGCCTGCTTTTTTTTTTGGATTTGCTTCCATAGCCTTTGTCCAACCAAGAACAAACTACAAGGCAGCAGTTGTTTTATTTTGGAGTTGTCTCTCCTAGAAGAGTAGCTGTCCCAAGCTAAAGAGCCGCATCTGCCCGAGGGTTCGAACTCGAGTACTTTTCGGTTTAGCAACCATGATCTTTACCGACTCGACCACGCCGAACCCCACATTAGTGACAAAAGTGGACATAGGACATTAGTGACTAAAGTGGACATTAGTGACAAAAGTGGACATTAGTGACAAAAGTGGACATTAGTGACAACAGTGGACATTAGTGACAAGTGGACATTAGTGACAAGTGGACATTAGTGACAACAGTGGACATTAGTGACAAGTGGACATTAGTGACAAAAGTGGACATTGGACATTAGTGACTAAAGTGGACATTAGTGACAAAAGTGGACATTAGTGACAAAAGTGGACATTGGACATTAGTGACTAAAGTGGACATTAGTGACAAAAGTGGACATTAGTGACAAAAGTGGACATTGGACATTAGTGACTAAAGTGGACATTGGACATTAGTGACTAAAGTGGACATTAGTGACTAAAGTGGACATTAGTGACAAAAGTGGATATTAGTGACAACAGTGGACATTAGTGACAACAGTGGACATTAGTGACAAAAGTGGACATTAGTGACAAAAGTGGACATTGGACATTAGAGACAACAGTGGACATTAGTGATAAAAGTGGACATTAGTGACAAAAGTGGACATTGGACATTAGTGACAAAAGAGGACATTAGTGACAACAGTGGACATTAGTGACAAAAGTGGACATTGGACATTAGTGACAAAAGTGGACATTGGACATTAGTGACAAAAGTGGACATTGGACATTAGTGACAAAAGTGGACATTAGTGACAACAGTGGACATTAGTGACAACAGTGGACATTAGTGACAACAGTGGACATTGGACATTAGTGACAAAAGTGGATATTAGTGACAACAGTGGACATTAGTGGACATTAGTGACAACAGTGGACATTAATGACAAAAGTGGACATTAGTGACAAAAGTGGACATTGGACATTAGAGACAACAGTGGACATTAGTGACAACAGTGGACATTAGTGACAACAGTGGACATTAGTGACAAGTGGACATTAGTGACAACAGTGGACATTAGTGACAACAGTGGACATTGGTGACAAAAGTGGACATTGGACATTAGTGACAACAGTGGACATTAGTGACTAAAGTGGACATTGGACATTAGAGACAACAGTGGACATTAGTGACAACAGTGGACATTAGTGACAACAGTGGACATTGGTGACAAAAGTGGACATTGGACATTAGTGACAACAGTGGACATTAGTGACTAAAGTGGACATTAGTGACAAAAGTGGACATTAGTGACAAAAGTGGACATTAGTGACTAAAGTGGACATTAGTGACTAAAGTGGACATTAGTGACTAAAGTGGACATTAGTGACAAAAGTGGACATTAGTGACAACAGTGGACATTAGTGACAAGTGGACATTAGTGACAAAAGTGGACATTGGACATTAGTGACAACAGTGGACATTAGTGACTAAAGTGGACATTGGACATTAGAGACAACAGTGGACATTAGTGACAACAGTGGACATTAGTGACAACAGTGGACATTGGTGACAAAAGTGGACATTGGACATTAGTGACAACAGTGGACATTAGTGACTAAAGTGGACATTAGTGACAAAAGTGGACATTAGTGACAACAGTGGACATTAGTGACTAAAGTGGACATTAGTGACTAAAGTGGACATTAGTGACAAAAGTGGACATTAGTGGACATTAGTGACAACAGTGGACATTAGTGACTAAAGTGGACATTAGTGACAAAAGTGGACATTGGACATTAGTGACAACAGTGGACATTAGTGACTAAAGTGGACATTAGTGACAAGTGGACATTAGTGACAAAAGTGGACATTAGTGACAAAAGTGGACATTGGACATTAGTGACAACAGTGGACATTAGTGACAAGTGGACATTAGTGACAAAAGTGGACATTGGACATTAGTGACAACAGTGGACATTAGTGACTAAAGTGGACATTAGTGACAAGTGGACATTAGTGACAAAAGTGGACATTAGTGACAAAAGTGGACATTGGACATTAGTGACAACAGTGGACATTAGTGACAAGTGGACATTAGTGACAAAAGTGGACATTGGACATTAGTGACAACAGTGGACATTAGTGACTAAAGTGGACATTAGTGACAAAAGTGGACATTAGTGACAAAAGTGGACATTGGACATTAGTGACTAAAGTGGACATTGGACATTAGTGACTAAAGTGGACATTAGTGACTAAAGTGGACATTAGTGACAACAGTGGACATTAGTGACAACAGTGGACATTAGTGACAACAGTGGACATTAGTGACAACAGTGGACATTAGTGACAACAGTGGACATTAGTGACAACAGTGGACATTAGTGACAACAGTGGACATTAGTGACAACAGTGGACATTAGTGACAAAAGTGGACATTAGTGACAACAGTGGACATTGGACATTAGAGACAACAGTGGACATTAGTGATAAAAGTGGACATTAGTGACAACTGTGGACATTGGACATTAGTGACAACAGTGGACATTAGTGACTAAAGTGGACATTGGACATTAGTGACAAAAGAGGACATTAGTGACAACAGTGGACATTAGTGACAAAAGTGGACATTGGACATTAGTGACAAAAGTGGACATTGGACATTAGTGACAACAGTGGACATTGGACATTAGTGACAACAGTGGACATTAGTGACAACAGTGGACATTAGTGACAACAGTGGACATTGGACATAAGTGACAAAAGTGGATATTAGTGACAACAGTGGACATTAGTGGACATTAGTGACAACTGTGGACATTAGTGACAAAAGTGGACATTAGTGACAAAAGTGGACATTGGACATTAGAGACAACAGTGGACATTAGTGACAAAAGTGGACATTAGTGACAACAGTGGACATTGGACATTAGTGACAACAGTGGACATTGGACATTAGTGACAAAAGAGGACATTAGTGACAACAGTGGACATTAGTGACAAAAGTGGACATTGGACATTAGTGACAAAAGTGGACATTGGACATTAGTGACAAAAGTGGACATTGGACATTAGTGACAAAAGTGGACATTAGTGACAACAGTGGACATTAGTGACAAAAGTGGACATTGGACATTAGTGACAAAAGTGGACATTGGACATTAGTGACAAAAGTGGACATTGGACATTAGTGACAAAAGTGGACATTGGACATTAGTGACAAAAGTGGACATTGGACATTAGTGACAAAAGTGGACATTAGTGACAACAGTGGACATTAGTGACAAAAGTGGACATTAGTGACAAAAGTGGACATTGGACATTAGTGACAAAAGTGGACATTGGACATTAGTGACAACAGTGGACATTGGACATAAGTGACAAAAGTGGACATTGGACATTAGTGACAACAGTGGACATTAGTGACAACAGTGGACATTAGTGGACATTAGTGACAACTGTGGACATTAGTGACAAAAGTGGACATTAGTGACAAAAGTGGACATTGGACATTAGAGACAACAGTGGACATTAGTGACAAAAGTGGACATTAGTGACAACAGTGGACATTGGACATTAGTGACAACAGTGGACATTGGACATTAGTGACAAAAGAGGACATTAGTGACAACAGTGGACATTAGTGACAAAAGTGGACATTGGACATTAGTGACAAAAGTGGACATTGGACATTAGTGACAAAAGTGGACATTGGACATTAGTGACAAAAGTGGACATTAGTGACAACAGTGGACATTAGTGACAAAAGTGGACATTGGACATTAGTGACAAAAGTGGACATTGGACATTAGTGACAAAAGTGGACATTGGACATTAGTGACAAAAGTGGACATTGGACATTAGTGACAAAAGTGGACATTGGACATTAGTGACAAAAGTGGACATTAGTGACAACAGTGGACATTAGTGACAAAAGTGGACATTAGTGACAAAAGTGGACATTGGACATTAGTGACAAAAGTGGACATTGGACATTAGTGACAACAGTGGACATTGGACATAAGTGACAAAAGTGGACATTGGACATTAGTGACAACAGTGGACATTAGTGACAACAGTGGACATTAGTGACAAAAGTGGACATTAGTGACAACAGTGGACATTGGACATTAGTGACAAAAGTGGACATTGGACATTAGTGACAACAGTGGACATTGGACATAAGTGACAAAAGTGGACATTGGACATTAGTGACAAAAGTAGACATTGGACATTAGTGACTAAAGTGGACATTAGTGACAAAAGTGGACATTGGACATTAGTGACAACAGTGGACATTGGACATTAGTGACAAAAGTGGACATTGGACATTAGTGACAAAAGTGGACATTAGTGACAACAGTGGACATTAGTGACAACAGTGGACATTAGTGACAACAGTGGACATTAGTGACAACAGTGGACATTGGACATTAGTGACAAAAGTGGACATTGGACATTAGTGACAACAGTGGACATTAGTGACAACAGTGGACATTAGTGACAACAGTGGACATTAGTGACAACAGTGGACATTGGACATTAGTGACAACAGTGGACATTGGACATTAGTGACAAAAGTGGACATTATTGACAACAGTGGACATTAGTGACAACAGTGGACATTGGACATTAGTGACAACAGTGGACATTGGACATTAGTGACAAAAGTGGACATTAGTGACAAAAGTGGACATTGGACATTAGTGACAACAGTGGACATTGGACATTAGAGACAAAAGTGGACATTAGTGACAAAAGTGGACATTAGTGACAAAAGTGGACATTAGTGACAAAAGTGGACATTGGACATTAGTGACAACAGTGGACATTAGTGACAACAGTGGACATTAGTAGTGACAACAGTGGACATTAGTTACAACAGTGAACATATTTTACAGCACACAGGATAATAACAAGAGAAAGACATGTCTAGAAACTTTATAATATGAAAAATGTCCCACCTAACATTCGCAAAGGTATGAAAATCTTGAAATGCCATTTTGTCATGAATTATCTGTAAAAAAAAAAGGTCTTGAGAAATGAGCAGATATAATACGCTTTTATAGTTACTAGAACTATTTATTTTTTAGTTGCAAAAACTATTTATTTTTTGGTTGCTAGAACTATTTATTTTTTAGTTGCTAGAACTATTTATTTTTTAGTTGCTAGAACTATTTATTTTTTAGTTGCTAGAACTATTTATTATTTAGTTGCTAGAACTATTTATTTTTTAGTTGCTAGAACTATTTATTTTTTAGTTGCTAGAACTATTTATTTTTTAGTTGCTAGAACTATTTATTTTTTAGTTGCTAGAACTATTTATTTTTTAGTTGCTAGAACTATTTATTATTTAGTTGCTAGAACTATTTATTTTTTAGTTGCTAGAACTATTTATTTTTTAGTTGCTAGAACTATTTATTTTTTAGTTGCTAGAACTATTTATTTTTTAGTTGCTAGAACTATTTATTATTTAGTTGCTAGAACTATTTATTTTTTAGTTGCTAGAACTATTTACAGGGGTGCCACTCATTTTTCAAGTGAATCCTGAAAATGAATCAAAAAATTTTACCAATCCTGAAACTAAAATTTGAAATTTTTGAAACCCTGAAAGTTAATTTCGCGCAGAATTTCAAAATAAAATGGACTATTATTTCATTATTTTTTTAGACATTTGATTCATATTATGTTCAATTTACATTCCTTTAAAATGGATTTATTTTCTTTGTGATAAGCTTCAAATAAAAATTAATCTTTAACGGATTGTGCATACAACAAAATTAATTTACAATGTTAGTCCCATCTCTAGGCCTACCCCATAATGTGCTATTGTAGAACCCCCCCCCCCCCTGCCAGCTTTTATAATATAACTGTATTTAAATTTTTTGAGCTTCCTAGCTTGATTTAAAGTGTGAAGTCAGCCAACTGTTAAGTAACAAATATTTTGCTAACCTCTACGTCTTGTTACTGAATAATAAGCCCACTATATGCAGACCCCCAATGAGATTGTCACTGTATTAAATACAGGTTGACTTACTGTAGCTAATCAAGGCTTTAATTATTAACAGCCACAACAAAAACCTAAAACCATGTTTTCCCAATCAACCACCAATGGGGTCATCCACAAATGATGTCACGCTTTTTTTCGACGATTTTTACCTCCTACCTCCCCTTGGTCACATTTCGTAACAAAAAACCAGACCCCGCCATCTAAAATGACGTCACACGTTAGCCAACAACCCCCCCCCCCTTAAAAATTGCAGTCGAATTTTTCTTAAAATACGATATTTTTCCAAAATCTTGTCTGAACTCTGTCAACATAGAGTATTTTAATCAATTCCTATTACACTTTATTGAAACAATATTCTAAAACGCAAAATAACGGCTAAATTTCGTTTTCTAACAAAGCTTTTTGATAATGCAAAAGTGTGATGTCACACCATCTGAACCCCACCCCCTCCCCTCATCACAAAATTACGGACCTCCCGCTACGAGTGTGACGTCATTTATGGACGACCCCAATGTCCCCACCTATGATATACATGATGACGTAAAGAAATATCGTAGAAGTTTTAAGTTAGTTCTTATCGCGGAATAACAGAATTAAGTTAATTTTAAAAATAATTTTAGAAGTAACTACGCTAGTAATACTCATGTCAGAGATGTAGCCGCCCGACCAAGTGAAAAGTGGATTTTTTTACAAGCGGTTGGGAGGGGGCAGTGATAGCGGCTATTTTCTCAAACACGGTACTTCACGTTTTTTTTAAACATTTCAATGACGTGTTACCAAAGTGGAAAAAAAAACCAATTAGATCTAGACCCGGCTCAGTGTTTCTTCCAGACTTATAACAGGCCTACATATTTTGTTTAATGATATAAAACGATGCAGATCTAGTTTTTTTCTCTTGAATCTAGAAGTAGGCCCTTATTAAAAAATAACCACGTTAAAATTAAACAGCGCTTGTGATTGTAGAACTGCCTTAACCGCGAGACACGACTCAGGCTGTGCTCGCGTGATCTCGTGACGTAGGTCTTACGGTCAACGCGACCTTGAAGAAGCGGGTAAGAGGTGTTAAAAAGTGACGGTAAAGTTGAGTGAAAACAGCACAGTACTGTTTCATACACAAAATAGTCCTTCAAATAGTTTTTTTTTCTTTTCTTTTGGTAACACCAAATAGAAATTTATTTATTTTTTTTAGATCGGAGCAAAATCTTTGGTTTGTTTTTTTTAAAGACGATCGGCGATGCTAGTGAGCTAGATCTTGTAATTGTATGATTTAGTTGTTTTTATTACACAGCCTAGCGGTAGCCCACTGATGACGTCACGTAAAAAAATGCTAATTTTACCCCCAACCTCTCATAAATAGCCAGACAGCCACACTACGAATGACATCAAAAAGATCCGTCTACAGCCTCACCCATCTGATACAGCCGATTTGTATTTGGTCCATGGCGTACGCGTGAGATTGTTAGTGACGTCATTTACTATTCGTTTTTTTTTCGGAAAGGGCCATTAGCGGGAGTGTTGATAAAAACGATTTTTACAATGCCAAAATTTTCAAGCTAAAAATAATTTTAATTTTTTTTTTTAAACTGCAAACCCGGAAATTTTCAAACTCAAATCTTGCGAATCCGGAAAGGGAAAAAAATAAGATTCTCGAATCCGGAAATCCGGGATATCCCGGAGAAGTGGCACCCCTGTATTTATTTTTTAGTTGCTAGAACTATTTATTTTTTAGATGCTAGAACTATTTATTTTTTAGTTGCTAGAACTATTTATTTTTTAGTTGCTAGAACTATTTATTTTTTAGATGCTAGAACTATTTATTTTTTAGTTGCTAGAACTATTTATTTTAAAATAGGATTAGTAATTTAGTGATCTCTTGTGTGATCAAGCTTCATTTCTGTTGTGTCATTTGACAGAGAATTAGAATAAAATCAGATATTCTTCAATTGATGTATTGGAAATAGGTTACATTGAGTTCCAAGATCTGACCGTAAAGCCAGCTAGCCATAATGACATATGACAATACCTCTTTAGATGTACTAAGTGAGCGGATGACAGCCCCCAAAGCATGGGCCCAGCGATCCCTATCCTCTACTCCGCCTGCCTGGAAGTACAGCTCTTCCCCATCAGGGAGGTGAAGCTTCAACAGACCCTACAAAACAACAGCTAAATGTTCAAGGCACAGAGAGGATCAAATGGTAAAGATAATGGACAAAATATGTTAAGTTTATCAATAGGATGTGATGATCTAAAAGAGAGAGGAAATGGAGTCCACATGTTTCTGTGACCTCAGCAAATGAAGTGTGGTCAGTTCTATGCACATAACACCTTTCCTTCCCCTTAGTTCAGGTACACATCAGAAAGTTGGCTGGGCTTGGCGTTGTCCGCACATGCAGAGGTCATAAAAAGCACAAAATATTTATTGCTACCATTAAACCAACACACAAGCAGCACAAAGTTTGCTCAAACTGGCAAAATCTGACCATGGCTACCTGACCACTGCTACCTGACCATGGCTACCGGACCATGGCTACCTGACCACTGCTACCTGACCATGGCTACCGGACCACGGCTACCTGACCATGGCTACCTGACCACTGCTACCTGACCATGGCTACCGGACCATTTTTACCTGAGTATTGTAATCCTGAATGTGTGGACATGGAGAGATGACTGATGCTCCTTGTAGAGGGAGAGAGTTGATGGTGATAGACTTGTTTTTCTTGTGCTGACAGGACAACTCATCTTCACTCAGTACAAACCAACGTGCCTTCCATTTCCTGTTGGAGTTCTGTGACAAAGTGAAAGCAACAATGTCAAGCCACTGATGAGCAGGTTTAACAACAACAATGTCAAGCCACTGATGAGCAGGTTTAACAACAACAATGTCAAGCCACTGATGAGCAGGTTTAACAACAACAATGTCAAGCCACTGATGAGCAGGTTTAACAACAACAATGTCAAGCCACTGATGAGCAGGTTTAACAACAATGTCAAGCCACTGATGAGCAGGTTTAACAACAACAATGTCAAGCCACTGATGAGCAGGTTTAACAACAACAATGTCAAGCCACTGATGAGCAGGTTTAACAACAACAATGTCAAGCCACTGATGAGCAGGTTTAACAACAACAATGTCAAGCCACTGATGAGCAGGTTTAACAACAACAATGTCAAATATGCTGGGAGCCCTTTTGTCGGCAACCAATATGTCGTGACCCCAAATGTCGTGAGCCTATATAGGCCTACTCTATTTTTCAGATTTAGTGTGCTTTATGATAATTATGTAGGCCTAATATTTTTTTTTAAATATTAAAATCGATCATTCTTACAAATTCAATAAAATAAACATTGAAGGAACACTTATTATACTTGCACAAGATATAGATCTAGTGTGTCTATAAAATGTATAGGTCCAATATGTATGCTAATAATAGTAGCACTTGTTTTGATTTTGTTTTGGGAAAAATGTTTAACTCCTTCAGATTCTAGTTTACAATCTTTGTTTGCTCTTATTTGAACATATTTTTACGCCTATGTTAACTTCGCATATTTAAATATATATAATTAAATAGGGGTAGGCCTATCTCTTTAAAACTTTCTTTAAAAAAAAAAAGCATGTGTTTGAGAACTTGGCCGTGTGTATTAGATTCTAAGAATTGCGTAAGATTCATGTGTCTGACTTAGTGACTAACAAATGTTTATGCCCTAAAGTCCTTTAAGCTTGCCTGATATTTTTAAAAACGAAAGAAAAATAAAACCACTCATGGCATTTCAAATGTGAAAAAAATAAAATAAAGCACAACTGATTTACTTCGGATTCGAACTCGGAGATTCTAGGACATCTACCACACTGTTCTGTTTACTCTGCCACACCACGATGTATTGGTAAATAAAATATTAGACATTTTGTACCAAAAGACGGCTAAAAGGAAATTAATACTTCATTTATTGATATCGTTCTACGTAGTAACTGAGTAACTGCGTAAATTTTACACACAATTCCTATATTTTTAACTAACACAACAGCATTAACGAAGTTGACCAAGTCTAAAACTAAAAAATTGCCAGTATGCCTAATTAGATCTAGCACAAAAAAGGCTCGGAATGAGCATTGTTTAAAATACAATACTACGGCCTAATTAAAAACTACATATAAGCTTATATCTCGAGATTCAGGGGAAGCCACTCTATTTTACAAATGGCTGCTGTTTATTATATAGCAAATCTTGATCTCAGACACTGCTGTTTAAATTTCTGGCCTACATCGATATATTTAGCTATTGATTTAGCAATTTAGGTTTATTATTCATTTATCTATAATATTTGACACAAACATATGACAATATACTTCTATTACAGCCTTGACATTGAGGTAACGTTTTCGTACATTAATAGCCGCGGGCGATTTTACGTACCCAAAACGATAGATTACCCATTTTTGTATTTTAAAAAACATAAATCCTCCTCAAAATGTGAAATAATTATTAAAATTTGAATTTTAAGGAGTCACCTGTTTTTCACATTACAAGTCGTGGGCGATTTTACGTACCTAAAGCCAAAGCGAAAGATTACCGAGATTGGGCATCATTCATTAGGCATGATTAATTTTGATTATTGATTACTTTAATAGTAATACTTATGACTTATGATTAGTGATTAGTCACTAGATCTAGTGATTATATCATTATACTATAATGATATAATATAGTATAATAGTATTTATACTTTATTATAGGAATACTAGGCATGCTGCCCAGCTTCGCTTAGGCTTTCGAAAACATTGAGAATTTGAATGCTTAATTAATTCGCCCGAAGGTCGGTCTACGACCTCAACATTTTTTTTCGATTTATAGCTCATATAAGGTACCGGTCAGTCGAGGTCAGTTTTGACCCCCACATCGTAGACTTTTCGGCCAACCGGCCCCCGTGTTCTGTCGCACCAAGGCAAGATCATGCCAAATTTGAAGCGCCTGCGGCGCCGGGAAGTGCCTTATCGGACACCCGACAATCTAGATCTAGATTCCTAAAAGAATTTTTTTTTAAGTTTAGCCCGAGCATAATAAAAAAGAATACATTAACCAAGTTGACTTGCTGTGTCTCGAACCCGCACCACCTGCGTGGTTTAATGTACACTAACATCTACGCTATTTAGGCACCTTATAAAATACGGAGAATGAAACACGTATTTTATAATCTTAACCTACGCGAATATGCCTATTCTTTCAAATTAATTTTTTATCCCAAATTAGCCAGTTCCAAACAAAGATTTTGTATAAAATAAATAAGTCTTGAAATAGTTTAGTCCTAATATAGAAATTTATTTTTGGAATTGATTTTAGAGAAGTTAGAGTCTAAATCTAGATCTTAGCGTCTACGTCTAGTTATTGCGTAGATTTAGATTTAGTCTAGATCTAGATCTAGAATCTCTAGATCTAGAATCCAAATCTATATATATAAAGCAAAGTGGTCAAGTGCCCGATAGGGCACTTCCCGGCGCCGCAGGCGCGTCAAATTTGGCACGATGGTGCCTTCGGACGATAGAACACGAGGGCCGGTGACGGTTGGCCGATAAATATACGGAGAGGGGGTCAAAACTGACCTCGACTGACCGGCGCCTTATATGGGCTATATTACGAAAAAAAATTTCCTCCGACGACCCCCTTTGATATTTTGTGAGGTGGTAGGAGAACGCCTTGGGGTGTCACAAAAAACTCGGCATATCTGGTAAAACTTCGTAAAGGGGTCAAAACTGACCAGTCGTATTTCCCTATATAATCTTTGTATTTTATGGGGAAAACAGAGGGTCATTTCAAAACGGATTTTAGGGCACTTACCTTCTTTACATCTGGCTAAGTTTTGGCATGCTTATAGGTAAATGGCTTGGCCGTAGGGCAGACATGTCGGTTTCACTCATAGCCCTCGACGAGGGCTAAAAGGTGACCGCGAGTGAAATTCTCTTTATATGAGCTATATTACGAAAAAAAATTTCCTCCGACGACCCCCCTTGAAATTTTGTGAGGTGGTAGGAGAACGCCTAAGGGTGTCACAAAAAACTCGGCATATCTCGGAAAAATCGGGAAGTGGGTCAAAACTGACCAGTCGTATTTCCCTATATAATCTTTGTATTTTATGGGAAAAACAGAGGGTCATTTCAAAACGGATTTTAGGGCACTTACCCTCTTTACATCTCGCTAATTTTCGGCATGTTTATAGGTAAATGGCTTGGCCGTACGGCTGACCTGTCAGTTTCACTCAAAGCCCTCGACGAGGGCTAAAAAGTGACCGCGAGTGAAATTCTCTTTATATGAGCTATATTACGAAAAATTTTTTCCTCCGACGACCCCCCTTGAAATTTTGTGAGGTGGTAGGAGAACGCCTTGGGGTGTCAAAAAAAAACTCGGCATATCTCGGAAAAATCGGGAAGTGGGTCAAAACTGACCAGTTGTATTTCCCTATATAATCTTTGTATTTTATTGGAAAAACAGAGGGTCATTTCAACGCAGGCTTTAGGGTACTTAAACTCAGTATATCTGGCTAAATTTTTGCATACTCTTAGGTCAATGGCTTGACCTTTAGGGAAAACTGTCGGTTTCACTCAAAGCCCTCGACGAGGGCTAAAAAGTGACCGCGAGTGAAATTCTCTTTATATGAGCTCTATTACGAAAAAAAATTTCCTCCGACGACCCCCCTTGAAATTTTGTGAGGTGGTAGGAGAACGCCTTGGGGTGTCACAAAAAACTCGGCATATCTGGGAAAACTTCGTAAAGCGGTCAAAACTGACCAGTTGTATTTCCCTATATAATCTTTGTATTTTATTGGAAAAACAGAGGGTCATTTCAACGCAGGCTTTAGGGTACTTAAACTCAGTATATCTGGCTAAATTTTTGCATACTCTTAGGTCAATGGCTTGACCTTTAGGGAAAACTGTCGGTTTCACTCAAAGCCCTCGACGAGGGCTAAAAAGTGACCGCGAGTGAAATTCTCTTTATATGAGCTCTATTACGAAAAAAAATTTCCTCCGACGACCCCCCTTGAAATTTTGTGAGGTGGTAGGAGAACGCCTTGGGGTGTCACAAAAAACTCGGCATATCTGGGAAAACTTCGTAAAGCGGTCAAAACTGACCAGTTGTATTTCCCTATATAATCTTTGTATTTTATTGGAAAAACAGAGGGTCATTTCAACGCAGGCTTTAGGGTACTTAAACTCAGTATATCTGGCTAAATTTTTGCATACTCTTAGGTCAATGGCTTGACCTTTAGGGAAAACTGTCGGTTTCACTCAAAGCCCTCGACGAGGGCTAAAATGTGACCGCGAGTGAAATTCTCTTAATATGAGCTCTATTACGAAAAAAAATTTCCTCCGACGACCCCCCTTGTTATTTCGTGAGGTGGTAGGAGAACGCCTTGGGGTGTCACAAAAAACTCGGCATATCTGGGAAAACTTCGCAAAGGGGTCAAAACTGACCAGTCGTATTTCCCTATATAATCTTTGTATTTTATGGAAAAAAACAGGGTAATTTCAACACAATTTTTACGTTACTTAACCTCTGTACATCATGCTAATGTTTTGCATACACTTCTATAGATGACTAGGCCGTATGGAAAAACTGTTGGTCAGACTCAAAGCCCTCGACCAGTGCTAAAAGATGACCGCGAGTGAAATTCTCCTTATATGAGATATATATAAATAATTTGACGATCGATCCCGTTAATATTATTTGAGGTCGTAGACCGACCCTGGAGGGTAACAAAAAAACTTTAATCCCGTCGGAAAAAGCTATTGTAGTCGTTAAATATGTTTATATATCGTATTTTCTTATATAAGCATAGTAACTGTTTGTTTAAAAAAAAAGTAAACACAGAGATACGTCATTCGGTTAATTTCCAAGGGAGGTAACCTTTTTAAATAATTATTTTTCAAATAATTGTATACTATTTTAAACAGAAACAGAAAACGACAAAGTATAGCATTTGTTTTAGATAAAAATAAGTTATTAATTAAGCTACGTATCATAATTAAATAAAAAATTAATTTTAAAAGTCAATGTAATATAAATTATGAGATATACTGTTCATGGAACCTCTGTAGTTCTATTTCCATCTTAGTTATAAATTGCGTACTTTCGAACACTTTCTCTGAAAGCTGATGAGAACATAGGCCTACAACATCTTCTCTAAAATTATTAGCATTACTGTTTACATTTAAGCACTCCACGCCTCATCCATCACCTAATAATTACTATTCAAATTATCAAATGTTTTTGAAAACCTAAGCGAAGCTAGGCAGTATGCCTAGTACATAAAATAAATTTTATGAGTTTAGGCCGGAAAAATTGTATTGTATACATTTCATAGTGTACGTAGATCTAAATCAAATTAGAATGAAATAGTTCATTTCTTTTCATTCTAAACACGGCAGATGACGTCATTAGTTAATGTATAAGCAATAGTGACGTCACAGTTTTATGCGTTCTTTTTCACATATATTAATGCTTTTCCGGTTGCATAAATAATACTGTTTCTCTACATTCGAATACGCCTTTAATTTTTATTTTTCTTCTTTAAGTAAAATTGTGGTTATACATTTAAAACATCTAACATATTATTTTCAACAAAAGTCCGTAAAAAATTCTCGATATATCGCTGCCGATTCTGACGTGATGTCCGGCGAAAATTTTTTGCGGACAGAGAAAGAGAGAGAGAGAGAGAGAGATGTGCGCACATTGGGCTTTTATAAATTAGGATAGGGGCCTACCGAATTGGCCGAATAGACTACTACTAGATTCTAACTACTATAGAGCTTATATTCCCTAAATGTAGTCTATAAATAAATAATCTATCAGAATTTACTTACTTGAACTAATAAGTATCCTTCTTTGAGAATGTGATGTGGGTTCATTTTTAATATTTAGCCCATTCAAATCAAACTTTTAATCTCCTGAGTCCAGAAATTTACAACTATGTTAGGCATACGGAAGTCTGAACAATCTTATACAAATATGCCAGATTTTTTTCTAGAAATCTAGTTTATATTTTAGATTTAGATTTACAGATCTTTATCCACATATCTTACCAATCTAGATTAAAAGATTTAGATCTAGATATCTCTAAATCAGCGAGTGGAATTTGACTAATTTGAACTAGTCTAGTATCTATTAAATTATATTTGTTGTCAATAAACAATCAATAAAGAAAATGTTCTATATTGCATACTATCATCGCAACAATAATAGTGTTACGAATAACCTTGTTTGGCCTATAATGTTAAATCGACATTAAAAGGACAATGTCTGGTATTTTATTATCTAATCGTGTGCTTTTTACAAGCTTTTACGTGTAACTTACTAATTCCTCTGTTTGTCGTTCTTTTATCTGTCTTTTGTCCTGCTTCGTCATGGATCGACATTGTCGAGCAAAATTTCGACCACTTCTAACCGACCAATTTCTCTTAAACTTGGCCAGGGGTTCAAGACCCGAAGACAATGTAATCTTACATCAAATTTGACTTAATTGGATGCTTAATTAATCCTTTAAGAATTAATTAAAATTTCCTATATAAAGTACTAATTACCGCGATATTATACGCGCATTTTACGCTTTCGTTTGGTGTGCAAAGGTATTAAATACCTTCACTAAATTTTTGGAAGCGACCCACGCTTTTCTTTATAATTATTTAAATAGCAGTACATCGAATCTATCCATCCATCCATCCATCCGTCCATCCATCCGTCCGTCCGTCCGTCCGTCCGTCCGTCCGTCCGTCCGTCCGTCCATCCATCCATCCATCCATCCATCCAATCTAATATATCTATATCTATCTATCTATATAAAAAGCAATGTATGTGTGTGTGTGTCTGTGTGTCTTTTATGCATTACCACACCTCTTGTCACATCGCCGTCGAACTTTGGGAAGTTGTTAAGAATATTCCTGCAGAGGCGTAGCGATGGGGGGGGGGGGGGGGGCAGGGAGTACATATGTCCCCGAGCGCCGATTTAGGGGGCGCCAGAATGGGTTGTAAAAACAAATTAAAATGTCATTTTAGTTTCATTTTTGCATTATAAATAGTTTGAGGGGGGTGCAAATCGAAAGTTTGAGGGGGGGGGGGTGCAAATTCAAAATTTGCTCTCAAGGGGGGCGCCAAATTGAAAGTTTGTCCCTATAATAGATTGACGACAGAAGCCTGTGGTTGTATATAACACATTTAATGGGTCTAACTACATCATGATGGTAATACCAGAGAGGGCGGAAGGACGGAAGGAAGTACACAAGGGACATCACTCAAGATAACAATATTATAAATATAACTAATACAGAAGAGTGAGTTCCCTTGACCTCACAATTATCTCAATCTATTACATCCCTTTACCCTTAGAACACAATAACACATCTCTCAATAGAACAATTGATAGTATCCTAAAATCACCAATTATATTGTAACATGAACACTATGGTAGATTACATCCTTACAAACAATGCACAATATGCCACAACATAATCAAAATACAAAACAATAATGTCAAAGTCCTTTTGACCTTTAGAATCATAGGTCTAACTTATTTGGGACTTTGATTGTCCTGCTTGACCTTCTCAGTGGCTTCTGATTTGGTGACTCAAGATTCTGACCATCTGGATTCTCTATCTCAGGAGGTCTAGGATTTAAATCATTAACTCCAGAATTTACATTTTCTGACTCCAGACAACTTGGTTCACTCATATCAACAGAACCTGGTTGTAGAACAAACTGAGTTGGTGTGAACTGTTCAGATCTGGTGGGATTGGCAGATTCACACTTATTATCTGCACAAGTTATTTTTAACTTTATAAGGCACAGGTCCTGTACATTGAACAATTTGACCTGGTATCCATTTTTCCTTTCTCCCATAATTTCTTAGATACACATTCTTATTAACACCAAATTCTCTTTCAATGAATGTTTGTCATGATCTAATGGAACTATTTTTGAATTGGCATCTGAAAGTATTATGCTGTTATTCAGATCCTTGACTGACATAGATTTCTTTGATTGATCAATTTCCTCAGGTAATCTGATAGTGCTTTTTGGTAACCAAAAATACTGTTTAAAAGTAATATCCTGGACAATATCACTTTGCAACTGTGATCCAGCATTTGAAGTGGGTGTATTAAATGGCAAAAATCCTTTTTCTTTTCTTTTGATGTTACCCTTTTAGTTTCTGTAAGTGCTAATGATGTTAGCAAAGTTGTTTGATGATCACATTCCTTCTTACTAATGTATTTGAAATTGCCATATCACCATAATCATTTATTAAGTTACAAATACTTTGTTTAGGCAACTCTGACTGATAATGGACTGCATCTTCTCCATCTTTTATATTATCTTCACAAAGGGTTTTAATTTCTTATTTTATATGGCCTTAAGTCATCATTCACAGACTCTTCAGGCCAACCATTCTTACAGTACTCATATACTTTTATTAAGCACTCATCTTTTTGTGTTTCTCTTTTAATATCATTCACATTTATATTGGAGTTATCCATGATAGTGAAGAGAACAAATACTTCTTCTGGTACATAGCTCAGGCTTTGGTTTTTTAAAGGTAATCTGCTAAGACTATCTGCACTATTCTCAGATCCAGGTTTGTATTTCAATTCATAATTGTATGCAGTTAGTGTGATAGCCCATCTTTGAATTCTTGGAGAGGCATGCTCAGGTAGGGTTTTGTTTTCTCCAAATAAACCTAGCAATGGTTTATGATCTGTAAAGATGGTGAACTTCCTACCAAACAGAAACTTATGAAATTTCTTAACACCAAAAATGATGCCTAAGCCTTCCCTATCTAACTGAGAATAATTTTTCTCAGCCTGGTTCAAAGATCTACTGGCAAAAGCAATGGGTCTGTCACCCTTCTCATCCATGTGGGACAAGACTGCTCCTACACCATCTGGTGAAGCATCACATGTTAATATAAGTCTTTTCCCTGGGTCATAGTGAGTTAGTAAGGTGTCAGCAGACAAAGCCTCTTTTGCTGTGTTAAAAGCAGCTTCTTGTTGTTTACCCCAGTGCCAAGTTGCATTTTTCTGTAGCAGCTTGTACAGTGGTGATAGTTTACCAGACAGATTCCCTATGAACTTTGCATAGTAATTTATCAAGCCCAAAAAAGCTCTTAGTTGTTGGGTATTTTCAGGTTTGGGTGCTTCTTTAATGGCTTTTGTTTTCTCAGGTTGAGGTCTGATACCTTGCTTGCTTAATATATAACCAAGAAAACTAATTTCTGTCAACATGAATTGACATTTATCTTTGTTTATCTTTAAACCTTTTTCACCAACAATTTTTAATACTTTATCAAGTGTTTTAAGATGTTCAGTGTCATTCTTACCAGTTATGTACACATTGTCAAAGTAAACACAAACATTTGGAATGTCCTTAAAAATACTGTCCATGACAGCTTGGAAAATTCCAGGGCTGGATGATATGCCAAAACATAGTCTTTCATATTGGTAGAGTCCTTTATGTGTGTTTATTGTCGTATAGACTTTTGAATCTGGATGCAGTTCTAGTTGAGTGTAAGCATGACTAAAGTCTAATTCAGTGAATTTGTCTCCTCCTGCCAAATTCAAAGAGATTTCCTCAATGTTAGGTATAGGGTACCTATTTAGCTCTATTTGCTTATTCAGTGTAGTTTTATAATCTCCACAAATTCTTATAGAACCATCCTTCTTTAACACTGGCACAATGGGCGTCGCCCAATCGGAATAGTCTACCTTCTTTATAATGCCATTAGATTCCAATCTACTTAGCTCATTTTCAATTTTATTCCTCATTGCATAAGGTGGAACTCTAGCTTTGCAGTATCTTGGATTTGTATCTTTAATGCTTAACTTCACTGTTCTATCATTTAGTAAACCTGAATTACCAAAAACACATTTATTTTCAGATATAACTTTATCTAGTGAAGTAAGACTAGATTCTTTTACATTCTTCAATGAACAAATACTCTCCCAATTTAACTTAAGATCACTTAACCAGTTCCTACCTAGTAATGGCGGTCCATTTCCTTCAACCACAAGAAGAGGAAGTTTAACACTTTGACCATTATAACTTACATGAACCATACACTCTCCTATTACCGGAGCATTGTCACCAGTGTATGTTGTTAGACACTTGTGACACGGCTGTAGAGACACTGATCCTCCTGCGACAGCGTCAAAATCTTTCTTTGTTATGACTGTTAGAGATGCTCCAGTGTCAAGTTGGAAGCTGATGCTCTTACCGTTGATATAAACTGGTACATTGATGGGAGCATGACTTATTGATTTAACAGAGAACAGGCTGAAATCCGGCTGCAAATCAATTTGAGCATTTTCACAGGTAGAGTGGTTCATTGGTTGGGTTAGGTAGTCTTGGTGAGAGTTAACATAGTGCTGCTTTTGGTTGCGGTACTGTCTTGAATGGCTAGATTTAGCAACAGACGAAGACTTTGCAAAGCAGGCCTTGGCAATGTGACCTTGCTTACCGCACTTATAACAAGTTGCAGACTTGAACTTGCACCGATGAGATGCATGGGGACCTTTGCATCGATGACATTTTTGATAATTATTACTAGATTTAGATCTAGGATTTGAACGAGCAGGCTGTTTAGCATAAGTTGGAATGCTCTGATGGGGTTGATGTTTATTGACTAACCTGCTGTTTACTGCATGGATCTCTGAAGGTGCTAAAGATCTCGCCGCATCTGATGACTGCTGGAATGACATTGCAAGTTGTATTGCTTTTTCCAATTTTAGATCTGACTCGAGCAGCAACTTTCTTTGAATATCAGGGCTGTTTACACCTGTCACAAACTTTTCACATAGTCTGTCAGACAGCGTGTCTCCAAATTCACAAAATCTACTTAAATGACGTAAAGCAGCAACATATTCTGTTATTGACTCGTTTGGTTGACGAGTCCTACTGTCAAATCTAGCTCGACATAGAAACTTTGATGGCACAGGCGCATGGTGGTCTGTTAGCAATTTGCTCAGCTCGTTAAAGCTCTTGGTAGTTAGATTAGCTGGTGCGCATAAGTCTTTTAGTAGCCTAAATTGTTGAGGCCCTATGACTGTTAACAAAACAGCTCTCTTTTTGGCTTCTATCGTCACGTCGTTAGCTTCTAGGTAAAAGCTTAACCTCTCTAGGTAATCTTGAATGATTTCATCATTCGCATCAAATTGTTTTATTTGGCCATACAGCGCCATAATTCTAGAAATAATTAGCTAATAAGCTCTAGCAAACCTCTTTTTTGCGTAAGTAGGTGCTCTTTCTAGTAGATGTTTATCCTTCGTCGCCAGTTATAATAGATTGACGACAGAAGCCTGTGGTTGTATATAACACATTTAATGGGTCTAACTACATCATGATGGTAATACCAGAGAGGGCGGAAGGACGGAAGGAAGTACACAAGGGACATCACTCAAGATAACAATATTATAAATATAACTAATACAGAAGAGTGAGTTCCCTTGACCTCACAATTATCTCAATCTATTACAGTCCCCGGGCGCCGGGAAGGGTCGCTACGCCTCTGTATTGCTGGGGAGGTTTCTGCGGGGGGGAAAAATTCACATTAGCAGGGGTGGCGCCCCGGCAGGGCGCGATTTGTTTTTTCTCTATAAACGGTATATAAAAAATAAGAGTCGATTGTAGATTCACACTGTTCATCCAATCGCCGTCAAACTTTGGGGAGTTGATTAAAGAAATTCAGGGAAGGGTTCTGCAAAAATTCTTTTTTAATTTCGCAAGGGCGGCGCCTCGGGAGGATGCGATTTTTCTCTACATGTGGTATATAAAAATAGTAAAAGTGAATTACGGTGACACCGTTCACACGATCGCCATGAAACTTCGGGAAGATGTTAAGAATATTCCTGGGGAGGTTTCTGCGCTAAAAACATTTTCAAATTCGCAGGGGTGGCGCCCTGGCAAGGCGCGATTTGTTTTCTCTACATATATGGTATATAAAAAATAAAAGTCGATTGCGGTCTCACAACGTTCATCCGATAGCCATCAAACTTCAGGGACTTGATTAGAACACTCCAGGGAAGGGTTCTGTAAAAAAGTCATTTTTTTTTTTCGCAAGGGCGGCGCCACATGAGGGTGCAATTTTCTCTAGATACGGTATATAAAAATAAACGTCGATTGCGGTTTCACGGCGTTCATCCGATTGCCATCAAACTTTGGGGAGTTCTTTAGAACACTACGGGGAAGGGTTCTGTTAAAAAAACATATTTAATTTCGCAAGGGCGGCGCCACGGGAGGGTGTGATTTTTCTCTATGTACGGTGTATAAAAATAAAAGTCGATTTTGGTTTGACACCGTTCATCCGATAGCCATGAGACTTTGGGGGAGTTGATTAGAACACTACCTGGAAGGGTTCTGCAAAAATATTTTTTTAATTTCGCAAGGGCGGCGCCGCGGGAGTGTGCGATTTTTCTATATGTACGGTATATACAAATAAAAGACGATTGCGGTTCGACACAGTTTATCCGAGTGCCATAAAACTTTAGGGAGTTGATGAATACTCCCGATAAGGTTTCTGGGGTGGGTGAAAGGTGGGAGTGTGTGGATGGTGGTGGGAGGGGGGATTTAATTTTGCATGGGAGGCCCCCCGGCAGGATGCTATTTGGCGCACTGTTCTTTACTGTGAGCGCTATGGCGACTACGTTGGGTCTAAATAGCGTGATAGACAATAGATAGGATGTGGCGTTACAAACGTTTACTAAATTGAATCAGGCGTGTCCACCGGCGCCCTGGTAGGGTGCGATTTGGCTGCAAACAAAAATTTCAGTTTCGGCCCCCAAATGCTCACATGGGCCGCTGAGGGCCATGTAATACGTTTTATTTTAATAATCAGAAAAACTAACCAAGGTTAGATTATTAACTGTGGTGTTTCTTTTTGTCCGTAAAAATTCCAAAGTTTCGTCACTTTGCGAATGATGTAATTAGCATCTTTTTTTAGACAATCAATCAGAAATTGAGATCGAGCATCTAATAATAGACTATTAGTAACGCTTACATATTGCATCATTCACACTGATGTTTAAAACTCGTCAGATCATTTTTTTACGTGTTTAGGAAAAAAATCCTGTTCATTTGTGTCACTTTTGCGAATGACGCAATCTGCATTATTGTTAACAGGATGCTATTTGGCACGATGGCGCCTGTTAGTTTTTAAGGAGCCAGGGGCCGTACGCGGCACCGATGCTGTAGTGTATTCGAGGGGGGGGGGGCTCCTGAAAGCGCCCCTCTACGTCCCTGACACATGGGCGGTCACCGAAGTGTGTTCTACCTCATTATTTCGGTGAGTGATTAATGTACACTCAAGGTTTTCACGCGGCAGTGTAGGTAAACCTGTGTCCCGATATTTATGATCCAAGCGCAGTCTACATATTTATTGTATTAAAGAGTTTCATCCTATGCTATGATCATTTTTTGATATTGCAGTATGATCTGTGCAGAAATGTCTGTTTCTTTTTAAGTCTTTGTGTCCAAAGATTCCTTTAGCAGGTGAATCCATCTGGACAGAGTTAGTAGTTGGAGTTCCACACTGCATGTCGGTGATAGGAGATGGTGATATATCATGATATCTGCCTATTTATTGTAATAAAAATTATAGAACAACTTAATTTTATATCCTTATTTGGGTTGTTAGGCCAGCATAGTTGACCTTATAACTCTCGTCCATCCATCTGGGTCCTCTGTCGCTCCTATTAGTTCTGAGACGGGCATACCCATCTAATCCTTGATGTCATCCATCCAGTATCATCTTTGCCTTCCCCTTGCCGTTGATTCGCGTTACATGCCCATACCAAATCAATTTTCTTGTTTTGACTGTGCTCATTAGACTTTCAATCGAGTGAAAAAGACCAATCGCATTAGTGTTCATTCCCCAGACTTCTTCATATTATCTCGGTGTAGATCCCTAGGAGTCTGCGTACACATTTCATTTCCAGGGTCTGGATTCTTCTCTGGAAGTCTGCTTTGAGGGTCCATGCCTTGCATCCATACAGAAGTATAGAAACCATCAGTGACCGCATGTTTTTTGTGCTAATAGAAGTTTTGTCATGTGAACGAGATATTGAAAAGGATGGGAGAAAACAAGCAGCCTTGCCTGACGCCTATCGTTGATATGATTTATGAAATATGGTTATTTTAGGGAAGGGCGAGTTAAAATGTATGTCAGAAATTCAGGGGAGGTAGGCTGGAGTGGCCGGGGTGGCAGTGGCGTAGCTTGAGGAGGGGGAGCTGGCGGGGCTGTCACCCCTGCGCCGACACAATGTATTGAAATATTCGAAGTCAAAGAAAATAAACGGCCACAAATCTTTATATTCTGATTTAACTGTTTTCTACCTCGATTACGTAACGTTAAAATACCCTTATGAAACAGCGACCGGTAAAAACCAAGATGAGGGGAGGGAGGGGGGTCGGTTTTTTTTTCTTTTGCGCAAACGTTAATCTGAAGAATTTACACTGGATTGGTAAGTATATACATTTTCTAACACTTAGAAAATAAAAGACTTGTAATAAAGCGTAGTGTACGTTTATAACAGTAAAAAATACTTTAAGAGTTAGTGGCCAACAATATTACATACATACTAGCTGCATCCCGTGCTCCGGCACGGTAATCTTTTTTTAAATGTACCAACTTGGGAACAGAACAAAACTAAACACAACACAAACGAACTCAAAAAAGAAAAAACACAAACGAAAAAACAAACACAACACTCATAACATAAACCCAATTTAAATGCAATCATAAAGGCATATTGCTCACAGTCTAGCCTGTAGCTCCAAATCGCGCCCTTTCCTAGCGCCGGCGGACGCGTCTGACACAGTGAATGACTACAAAACAGAGGCGTAGCGACCCTTTCCGGCGCCCGGGGACAAACTTTCGATTTGAACCTCCCTCAAACTTACGATTTGCACCCCCTCCCGTCAAAATTTCAATTTCCACCCCAGCCCCTTAAACTTTTAATTTGCATCCCCCTCAGACTTTCGATTTGCACAACTTTTGATTTAAAATTCCCCCCGCTCAAACTTTTGATTTGCACCCCCTCAAACTTTCGATTTGCACCCCCCGCCCTAAAACTTTAGATTTCCACCCCACTTTGGCGCCCCCTAAGGTCGGCACCCGGGGACATATGCCCTCCCCCCCCCCCTCGCTACGCCTCTCCTATAAAACTCCCAGCTTGTCCGCAAACCGAAAGATAGAATAATAATTAGTAAACAGTATAAATAATAGGCAGTATTTAAAATATCCGTGTTTTACCTACCATATATCACTTTATCAATTCACACATTTTTTTCCCCAGTACTTTAAATTAAAAAAAATTACAATAGAGTTTA
Source organism: Physella acuta (assembly GCF_028476545.2). NCBI lineage: Eukaryota > Metazoa > Mollusca > Gastropoda > Physidae > Physella > Physella acuta. The sequence goes on along the minus strand of NW_026731913.1, from coordinate 59,243 downwards.
ATAACTAAAACCATTGCGCACCTAATGAACGTGATGACGCGTCTATAATAGTGCGGAATAGTTGATTAAAAATTATAAGTAATAAACAGTACATTCAGTGAATAAAATAAATAAAAGATTGCCTTTTATCAATCCATGCTAATTATAATTTTCTAACAATAATTTCCTCTTACACACCCGCATAATTTGCATTCACATTTTGCTAATTATATTATTGCAACATTAATTCCTTCTATGACGACCGTATAGTTGCATTCACATTTTTTAATAACCTCCTTTGTCAAAATTAGAAAAAAAAAGTTAAATTAATTTGATTTTTCTACCGTACTGTTATTATATAATATCTTAATATTATTCTCATTATAGAGTGTTAGTGTTATCTACTGTTGTATACGTTATATTTGTCTGTTGTTATATATATACACCCCTAGACAGAAGAACCCAACATATATATATATATATATATATATATATATATATATATATATATATATATATATATATATATATATATATATATATATATATAAATTATTCCGCACTATTATACACACATTAACGATGCTTGACGGTGTGCTGGGGGAGATAAAAATCCAAAAAAGCAAGACGTCATTTGTGGATGCCCCCCCCCCCCAACCCACGTAAATGCGTGTACAAATAAAAAGCAGAAGTAAAAAAAAGTGCTGGCTCATCATTAATTGATATAAAAGTAGATTGAACTAAACTTCATTCCCTAACAATGACGGTTGTTAGGCACGCCGCACAACAGCCTAAGTTTCATTTGCTTAAAAGCGAAAGAAAAATGTGGATCTAGATCTAGAATCTAGGACTAACGACGCCTATGACTGCCTACAAGCAATGATTGGAAATTTTAAGTTAGGAACGACAACTCTAATATCAAAACAAAATAAAAATTCAATGCAAGGCGCCAGACTAGGAAAAATAATAAATTCAGATTTTAAAGGCCTACAATATTATTCGATTATTCAATGTAGGCTAGATTTCGATCTATATGTAGAATTTAGATATAAAATAGCCTAGATTTCTAGAGATAGAGAATCTAGATCTAGATCTACAGAATCTAGATTTCTAGATCTAGAATCTAGCTAGAATAATCTAGATCTAGATCTATCTACTATCTACCTACTAATCTAGATCTAGAATCTAAATCTAGACCTAGAAAATGTAGAAATCTAGTAGATACTAGATACTTTAGTCTAGGAATGTTGGGATATTTTTCCTAATTATCATAGAATGATAAAATGTACACAGATTAATCCTATAATATACCCCATTGATAAAAATACCAAATTTATCATTCTAGGCCTAATAGTTTTTTTTATATGAATTTTTAAAGTTATGTATTAAACTTGTTATTTGTTATAACTTATATAATAATATATCACTGTAACATCGGATATAATTGTGTGATTGGCTTTAGGCTTGCATACCACTGCTGCTATTTGAGATAAAATTATAAAACGTTGACACTAGTTAATGTAAGCCTAAGCTTCTTGCCTGTCGTTTTTAATTTTTAATAGATAACTTGATCAATGTATTTTATCTAGTTTAACAGTGCCACCCACAATTTAAATTCTTTCCAACTTCAAAAACTACGTCATTGGCATTAGTGCGTGTATTTTATCGATAATAGGTAAAGCGGTGCTAAACCGACGCCATGGCGTTGTCAAGGCCGAAGCGCTAGCTCGGGGATTTGACATGTATGATAACTCGTAAACAGAAGTAGTAAGTGCCATAAAACCGTTATTATAATAATATTTGTTTATTTAATGGACACTTACAACTAATGGCAAGACACTTATAATGTGTTTAATACGTAAACTTATTTAAAATGTGACAGCACCGTACGGGACATGTTCGCGAGATAAACTCATTAGAATCGTGCGATCGATTTCGGCTTTAAGATTGTCATAATGGCGGTAACTTTCTAATTGAAACATATAATACGACTACACCAGAATATCTATATCGAATATTTCTAAAAACTCGATTCCAACAGTGAGATTCGGCATTCTTCAGAAAATGGCGAGATTTTATAAAGTCTGCATCAAAAAGTCCGGATGTGGAATACCGAATCGAAACAGCGGAAGTCGGAATGCCTAACTTTAGTCAGATTAGGGTGATTAGGGACAAGGATAAAATTTGAATTTTAAAAAATTGAAAAATGTAATAGCACCATCTTATATCTTATAGAGCTAGTTTAGCCAGGAATAAAGATATTTTAATTTTAGCTCAAACGGTTTTTTTAACGTTTTTTTTATAGGCCTAATGGGGTTTTTCCAATTTCTGTAACCCTTGTTTTTTGGATGTGAACAAAAACCTCTGTAACTTTTTTAAATACCAGGTATTTTTTAATAAAAATTCACTAGGATCAAGCTTATCATATCGGTAAAAGGGTAAGATACAACTAATTTCAGTGGATGTGAAAAATTGTTAAAAGCAATGTTAACCAAGAGGGCAACCCCCCCTAAAATTTTTGAGCAAATGTCTTATATAGGCAATACTAAATCTGCTGCCAAATTTTTATTATATGGAATATTTCAGTAAAAATTGGCTTAAATGATGCCAACAATGTACACATTCACAGAAAGTAAAAATATTTTACTTAGCTTATGTAGTTATGTTACAGTAATGGTCAAAATCAAAAAGTACTTTTTATTCTGCGCAATTACTTTCTTGCAAGAAAGAACTACAATGCCTAGCTTATTTTAGATAACTTTGCCTATAGGCCTATTCTTTAAAGATAATATAAATGATGGTTATTATATACTTTAATATGCCCACTGATCAAAGTTGATAAAAAAAATATTTTTTTTAATAAAAATGGGCATGAAACTATGGTACCCCCCCCCCCCCCCCCCCCCTTAATTTTGTGACGAAGAATTCTCCAACAGACAACATACATCTGTTACCAATTTTTAACCACTTGGAATATTTAGCTGAAAATTTGCTGAAATGTTATCAATATTGTATACATTCACAGAAAGTTCAGATATTTCATCTAGCTTATGTGGTTTTGTTACTGTTGGTCAAAGTTAAAAGGTCATTTTTGTCCAGCGCAGCTACTTTCTAACAAGAAAGGGCTACAATGCTAAACTGATTTTAATTTCTTTGCTTATATCATTCAAAAACAGTAAAATTTGAAGGTGATTATGTACTTTAAATTCACATTGATGTAAGTTAATTAAAATAATATGATAAAAGACCATAGAAGTTCAGGGACATGTTGAAAGGTGAAAACAGAGAATTGCAAGATTTACCATATTACACAGCAGTAAGATGGCTAAGTTTTTGAGAAAGTTCTAAGCAGAGTATTTAAGTTAAGAAAAGTAAAGTAAAGGCAAGCTACAGCCATTAATGTCTGATGAAGAGAGGGTATAGAAATTGGCCTCTGCTGCAGATGAAACTAGTCATTTCAATTTTATGAACCTAAAACTACAAGAGAGGGAAATCTAGTTTCTGATCTATACACCCATCTAAAGGCCTTCAGATCCAAACTTGTCATGTTTTCGGAACAAGTACAAAACAATAACTTGACGCACTTTCAGCAGTGCAAGGTCTTCATGGCTGAAGCAACAGCTGAGTCCCCCCGGGTCATTTCCATGAAAGATCATCAAAGACCTCCAGCTGCAGTTTCAATAGTGATTTTCTGACTTGGATTCAAAGGCAGAAGTGAGACTCAAAACCCATTTGAAACAAATGTGGCCAGTTGCCCAAATAAACTGCAGCTGGAGGTCATTGAATTACAATCAAATGTGGCCAGTTGCCCAAATAAACTGCAGCTGGAGGTCATTGAATTACAATCAAATGTGGCCAGTTGCCCAAATAAACTGCAGCTGGAGGTCATTGAATCACAATCAAATGTGGCCAGTTGCCCAAATAAACTGCAGCTGGAGGTCATTGAATCACAATCAAATGTGGCCAGTTGCCCAAATAAACTGCAGCTGGAGGTCATTGAATCACAATCAAATGTGGCCAGTTGCCCAAATAAACTGCAGCTGGAGGTCATTGAATCACAATCAAATGTGGCCAGTTGCCCAAATAAACTGCAGCTGGAGGTCATTGAATCACAATCAAATGTGGCCAGTTGCCCAAATAAACTGCAGCTGGAGGTCATTGAATTACAATCAAATGTGGCCAGTTGCCCAAATAAACTGCAGCTGGAGGTCATTGAATCACAATCAAATGTGGCCAGTTGCCCAAATAAACTGCAGCTGGAGGTCATTGAATCACAATCAAATGTGGCCAGTTGCCCAAATAAACTGCAGCTGGAGGTCATTGAATCACTATCAAATGACCTCCTTAGAGACAAGTTCAAAGAAGGGCGGGTGGGTTTTATAAAAATTTGGCCAAGGAAGACTTTCCTAAAATGAAAACTTTTGCATCAAAGTGTCTTTCAAATTTTGGAACAACATACCTGTGTGAACAAACATTTTCAAGTATGGAATACATGAAGAACAATTTGTGTTGTCGGTCCCCCGACAGTGTTTCTTTCAGACTTTCTTCTCTGGGGGGGGGGGGGGGGGGGCACACTTGAAATTTGTATAAATATTTCTATATAAATTATATTTCATTTGGGGGGGGGGGAGCTTTGCCACCCCGAAGAGATGTGTGGAAGAAACTCTGGCCCCCAAACTGATATTTGATAGTTAATGTGGCCCTGGTCTACAGTATCAAGTGAATCATAAAGTAATGCATTTAGTAGGGGTCTAGGCATATAGTTTGTACTGAAAAGTCCATATAATAGTTTGTTTTGATCTCCTCAGGAAATATGATCTGCCTGGCCTCAACAGGTGACGAGGCAAAAATCTGGGACGCCCCCACATTTTCCTTGCTTGAGCAGTTCAATTCTCATGACAGCCCAATCTCAGATTTGACATGGAGCCACGATGGTAATTTCAGTGTTTCAGTGGTTAAACCTTGTCACACACAGCACTCACTACAGTTCAAATGGTAGCTTGCCAAAAAAAAAACCACCAAAGAAAATAACTAATGAGTTGAGCTAATTAAACTAGAACTTTAATTGCAGGTCATTCCATAGCTACCTGTTGCAACACTGATAGGACCGTCCATTTGAGGTTAACTAAAGCCTCACACTCTATCCCTGCAGACTCTTTTACACTGCCTGTAAGTGCTTCAGTGGCAGGTACTTTTCATGTGATGTGGGGTCTCTGGTCAGTTATTGTTTATGTGATGTGCACCTCTGGTCAGATATTGTTTATGTGATGTGCACCTCTGGTCAGATATTGTTTATGTGATGTGCACCTCTGGTCAGATATTGTTTATGTGATGTGCACCTCTGGTCAGATATTGTTTATGTGATGTGCACCTCTGGTCAGATATTGTTTATGTGATGTGCACCTCTGGTCAGATATTGTTTATGTGATGTGCACCTCTGGTCAGATATTGTTTATGTGATGTGCACCTCTGGTCAGATATTGTTTATGTGATGTGCACCTCTGGTCAGATATTGTTTATGTGATGTGCACCTCTGGTCAGATATTGTTTATGTGATGTGCACCTCTGGTCAGATATTGTTTATGTGATGTGCACCTCTGGTCAGATATTGTTTATGTTATGTGCACCTCTGGTCAGATATTGTTTATGTGATGTGCGCCTCTAGTCAGTTATTGTTTATGTGATGTGCACCTCTGGTCAGATATTGTTTATGTAATGTGCACCTGTTAAAAGGATGTTAATGTTGTTCATGTCATATGACAATGATGTTAATGTTGTTCATGTCATATGACAATGATGTTGATGTTGTTCATGTCATATGACAATGATGTTAATGTTGTTCATGTCATATGACAATGATGTTGATGTTGTTCATGTCATATGACAATGATGTTAATGTTGTTCATGTCATATGACAATGATGTTGATGTTGTTCATGTCATATGACAATGATGTTAATGTTGTTCATGTCATATGACAATGATGTTGATGTTGTTCATGTCATATGACAATGATGTTGATGTTGTTCATGTCATATGACAATGATGTTAATGTTGTTCATGTCATATGACAATGATGTTGATGTTGTTCATGTCATATGACAATGATGTTAATGTTGTTCATGTCATATGACAATGATGTTGATGTTGATCATGTCATATGACAATGATTTTAATGTTGTTCATGTCATATGACAATGATGTTGATGTTGTTCATGTCATATGACAATGATGTTGATGTTGTTCATGTCATATGACAATGATGTTGATGTTGTTCATGTCATATGACAATGATGTTGATGTTGTTCATGTCATATGACAATGATGTTGATGTTGTTCATGTCATATGACAATGATGTTGATGTTGATCATGTCATATGACAATGATGTTAATGTTGGTCATGTCATATGACAATGATGTTGATGTTGATCATGCCATGTTTACCCATCTCTTGTGCAGGCTGGCTGCCTGTGTTTGGATTACAACTCCTATTCTAGGTTTTTGTTGTGCGGATGTGTGGATGGGTCCCTACACATCTGGGATCGCAAGACTCAGTCTATCAAAAAGTCATACTCTGTAAGTCCTTGCTCATTCCTTTTTTTGTGGGCTATCAAATGGACATTTTAAATCTATTTTTATTGTTTTATTTTTATATTCTACTGATTGGTGAAATATTTCTCTAAAACAAAGCTATTGTTTTATCTAAAGAGAGAATATTCTTTTATCTAAAAAGAAAATATTGTTTTGTCTAAAGAGAAGCTATTGTTTATCTAAGAATTTATTGTTTATCTAAGGGGAAGATATTGTTTATCTAATGGGAAGCTATTGTTTATCTAAGGGGAAGATATTGTTTATCTAAGGGGAAGCTACTGTTTATCTAAGGGGAAGATATTGTTTATCTAATGGGAAGCTATTGTTTATCTAAGGGGAAGATATTGTTTATCTAATGGGAAGCTATTGTTTATCTAAGGGGAAGATATTGTTTATCTAATGGGAAGATATTGTTTATCTAAGGGGAAGATATTTTGTCTCTCAGAAGCACAGGCAGCCAGTGAGCAGCGTGAGATGGAACTGGAATGATACATACATTGCCCTGGGCTCAGAGAGTGGGGAAATTGTGTTGTATAATGTGGTGACAGGTCAAGCTAGTAGTCCACTGATGCCATCATCTACTCAGGTACTGTAAGGCTCAGGTACTTGTTACCTTTGATGTAAGGCTCAGGTACTTGTTTCCTTTGATGTAAGGCTCAGGTACTTGTTTCCTTTGATGTAAGGCTCAGGTACTTCATCTCTAATCAGGTTCTCAGTTGAGAAATCGTTAAATTCAATTAGAGGTCCTTAATTTAGTTTAGGAATTAGATTCATGGTTTGGGACCTGTTAGTTCTTTGTTTAGTAACAGGTCCTTTGTTTCAACCTTGATATTCTTAATGTCAGCTAGCAAGTGTAAAATACTCTCCCAGATGTGAAATATGTCAACTGTATATTGTGCAGGCCATTCGTCAAATGAAGTACAATCCCTATCGTAAAGCTTCATTAGTGTCTGCCTCTGATGACGGCGTGATAAATGTTTGGGACACCAATTCCAGACGTCTGCTGCATTCCTTCAGTACCAGCCACCAGGCACCTGCCAAAGATCTGGCATTTTCTCCCATCAACGATTGCTTGATGGTCAGTGTCGGCCTGGACAAAAGAGCCATTTTTTATGATGTCCAGAACAAATCGTAAGACCTGTAGTTTTGCTCTGATTTTCACTCTAGTACTTGTTTTTTTAACGACTTGTGTTTTTCTAAATAGAACATGTTTTCTTCTATAGTAATTTTTGCAATTTTTCTACACTATCTTAGTTTTTCTATCTTAGTTTTAAAGGTTAGGGTGAGCTACTATAGTAGTTTTTATACATGTGTATTGATAAGCTAGTTAATAGGTTTTATACGTGTGTATTGATTTGGGCTAGTTAGTAGTTTTTATACGTGTGTATTGATTTGGGCTAGCTAGTAGTTTTTATACGTGTGTATTGATTTGGGCTAGTTAGTAGTTTTTATATGTGTGTATTGATTTGGGCTAGTTAGTAGTTTTTATACGTGTGTATTGGTTTGGGCTAGTTAGTAGTTTTTATATGTGTGTATTGATTTGGGCTAGTTAGTAGTTTTTATACGTGTGTATTGATTTGGGCTAGCTAGTAGTTTTTATACGTGTGTATTGATTTGGGCTAGCTAGTAGTTTTTATACGTGTGTATTGATTTAGGCTAGTTAGTAGTTTTTATATGTGTGTAGTGACGGGCTAGTTAGTAGTTTTTATACGTGTGTATTGACTTGAACTTTGTTTCAGACCTGTGAAAACCATTGTTGCGGAGCAGCCACTGACATCTGTGGACATGATGCATGATGGGGCTACTGTTGTTGTTGGCACGTCCAGGGGGAAAATATTCTTCTATGACATGCGCCAAGCCTCCACTCCTGTCTTCAGTCTAGCAGCACATAAATCTTCAGTACGCCATTTAAGTTTCATCAAAAAGGTAATGTATCAAAACAAGTCTGGGAGAGCCATAGAAAGTAATGTGTTGATCTGGCTAACTTAATACTTTACATACACTTATCTGGCTAACTTAATACTGTACATACACTTATCTGGCTAACTTAATACTGTACATACACTTATCTGGCTAACTTAATACTGTACATACACTTATCTGGCTAACTTAATACTGTACACTTATCTGGCTAACTTAATACTGTACATACACTTATCTGGCTAACTTAATACTTTACATACACTTATCTGGCTAACTTAATACTTTGTCAGCCTTTGTCCTGTCAGTCTTTGTCCTGTCAGCCTTTGTCCTGTCAGCCTTTGTCCTGTCAGCCTTTGTCCTGTCAGCCTTTGTCAGCCTTTGTCAGCCTTTGTCCTGTCAGCCTTTGTCCTGTCAGTCTTTGTCCTGTCAGTCTTTGTCCTGTCAGCCTTTGTCCTGTCAGTCTTTGTCCTGTCAGCCTTTGTCCTGTCAGTCTTTGTCCTGTCAGCCTTTGTCCTGTCAGCCTTTGTCCTGTCAGTCGTTGTCAGCCTTTGTCCTGTCAGCCTTTGTCCTGTCAGCCTTTGTCCTGTCAGCCTTTGTCCTGTCAGCCTTTGTCCTGTCAGCCTTTGTCCTGTCAGCCTTTGTCCTGTCAGCCTTTGTCCTGTCAGCCTTTGTCCTGTCAGCCTTTGTCCTGTCAGCCTTTGTCCTGTCAGCCTTTGTCCTGTCAGCCTTTGTCCTGTCAGCCTTTGTCCTGTCAGCCTTTGTCCTGTCAGCCTTTGTCCTGTCAGCCTTTGTCAGCCTTTGTCCTGTCAGCCTTTGTAAAATCATGTCTGGGTATTAGGGAACTGATTGTAAAATCATGTCTGTTAGGAGGGAACTGATTGTAAAATCATGTCTGGGTATTTGGGAACTGATTGTAAAATCATGTCTGGGTAGGAGGGAACTGATTGTAAAATCATGTCTGGGTAGTTGGGAACTGATTGTAAAATCATGTCTGTTAGGAGGGAACTGATTGTAAAATCATGTCTGGGTATTTGGGAACTGATTGTAAAATCATGTCTGTTAGGAGGGAACTGATTGTAAAATCATGTCTGGGTATTTGGGAACTGATTGTAAAATCATGTCTGGGTAGGAGGGAACTGATTGTAAAATCATGTCTGGGTAGTTGGGAACTGATTGTAAAATCATGTCTGTTAGGAGGGAACTGATTGTAAAATCATGTCTGTTAGGAGGGAACTGATTGTAAAATCATGTCTGGGTATTTGGGAACTGATTGTAAAATCATGTCTGTTAGGAGGGAACTGATTGTAAAATCATGTCTGGGTAGGAGGGAGCTGATTGTAAAATCATGTCTGGGTAGGAGGGAACTGATTGTAAAATCATGTCTGTTAGGAGGGAACTGATTGTAAAATCATGTCTGGGTAGGAGGGAACTGATTGTAAAATCATGTCTGTTAGGAGGGAACTGATTGTAAAATCATGTCTGGGTAGGAGGGAGCTGATTGTAAAATCATGTCTGGGTAGTTGGGAACTGATTGTAAAATCATGTCTGGGTAGTTGGGAACTGATTGTAAAATCATGTCTGTTAGGAGGGAACTGATTGTAAAATCATGTCTGGGTATTTGGGAACTGATTGTAAAATCATGTCTGTTAGGAGGGAACTGATTGTAAAATCATGTCTGTTAGGAGGGAACTGATTGTAAAATCATGTCTGTTAGGAGGGAACTGATTGTAAAATCATGTCTGTTAGGAGGGAACTGATTGTAAAATCATGTCTGTTAAGAGAGAACTGATTGTAAAATCATGTCTGTTAGGAGGGAACTGATTGTAAAATCATGTCTGTTAGGAGGGAACTGATTGTAAAATCATGTCTGGGTATTAGGGAACTGATTGTAAAATCATGTCTGGGTATTAGGGAACTGATTGTAAAATCATGTCTGTTAGGAGGGAACTGATTGTAAAATCATGTCTGGGTAGGAGGGAACTGATTGTAAAATAATGTCTGGGTAGGAGGGAACTGATTGTAAAATCATGTCTGGGTATTTGGGAACTGATTGTAAAATCATGTCTGGGTATGAGGGAACTGAAGGCTGAAGAAGTTCTCGTGTGCAAGTAAATCTGCTGTTCAAAAGCAGCTCTTGGTGGCTGGAGGCACCATTGTCATTTTAAGAAGTTGGTTAAGGTTGTTTGTCTACAGTTTAGTTAAATGGTTGACCAACAAAATGGTTGACCAACACTTGTTCAATTGTTGACCATTATATTCAACTTTTCAGGAAGATTCCAAGAATGATAATGTCAGTCGCAGACAACTTCCATCTACACCTTTAGCTAGTGAAAACTTGAACCAAAATGCATGTGAGTTGAGCCCAATCTATGTTAGACTCTCTCAATATAATAGCTCTTATGTTAGACTCTAAATAACGTAGCCCTTATGTTAGACTCTCTAAATAACGTAGCCTTTATGTTAGACTCTCTAAATAACGTAGCCCTTATGTTAGACTCTCTAAATAACGTAGCCCTTATGTTAGACTCTCTAAATAACGTAGCCCTTATGTTAGACTCTCTAAATAACGTAGCTCTTATGTTAGACTCTCTAAATAACGTAGCCCTTATGTTAGACTCTCTAAACAACATAGCCCTTATGTTAGACTCTCTAAATAACGTAGCTCTTATGTTAGACTCTCTAAATAACGTAGCCCTTATGTTAGACTCTCTAAACAACGTAGCCCTTATGTTAGTTTCCACTATTTTCAGCCCACTCCTCCCCCAGGACCTCACAGCTCAACAACTTCCATCTTACTGGACTAGAAGCTTTTTCACCTCTAGCTGAAGGTAGGAATACTGACTCGAGCTTGTCATCTTATGACACACTGGTGTCATCTCATGACACACTGGTGTCATCTCATGACATACAGGCATACCACTTATCCTGGTTATCCTGGAAATAGGGATTTGAGAATAAAATGTTTTCAAAATTTTCAAAATTTGACTTAAACTTGACGCAAAATTCCAGTTTGCAGTAAAAAAAAAAAATAAAACTAGGACATTTGAACATTTATCAACATCAGTTATGGGAACAGTCCAGTAATATGCCAGCATTTATTGCGCTGCTTCATTCATTTTCTATTTGCCCAACTGACCCTGATATTTTCTATTTGCCCAACTGACCCTGATACCTGGTAAACAGAGAATCAGATTGGATGATGTAAAAAACTTCAAGTTTGACGGCACTTGCTGGACTAAACTGCATTCATAAATGCTTCCATGACCATTGCTGGACTAAACTACATTTATAAATGCTTCCATGACCATTGCTGGACTAAACTACATTTATAAATGCTTCCATGACCATTGCTGGACTAAACTACATTTATAAATGCTTCCATGACCATTGCTGGACTAAACTACATTTATAAATGCTTCCATGACCATTGCTGGACTAAACTACATTTATAAATGCTTCCATGACCATTGCTGGACTAAACTACATTTATAAATGCTTCCCTGACCATTGCTGGACTAAACTACATTTATAAATGCTTCCATGACCATTGCTGGACTAAACTACATTTATAAATGCTTCCCTGACCATTGCTGGACTAAACTACATTTATAAATGCTTCCATGACCATTGCTGGACTAAACTACATTTATAAATGCTTCCATGACCATTGCTGGACTAAACTACATTTATAAATGCTTCCATGACCATTGCTGGACTAAACTACATTTATAAATGCTTCCATGACCATTGCTGGACTAAACTACATTTATAAATGCTTCCATGACCATTGCTGGACTAAACTACATTTATAAATGCTTCCATGACCATTGCTGGACTAAACTACATTTATAAATGCTTCCATGACCATTGCTGGACTAAACTACATTCATAAATGCTTCCATGACCATTGCTGGACTAAACTACATTCATAAATGCTTCCATGACCATTGCTGGACTAAACTACATTTATAAATGCTTCCATGACCATCACTCACCTTGTTGAGCCAACATCATTCTGACCTCTGGTCATTTTTCTTGGTCTGTGTGAAATTATTGGATCATTGACACCTGCCATTTTTTTCTTGGTCTATTTGAACTTATTTTACCTAGTAGTCTGTGAACTTATAGGATCATTGCTAACTGAGATCTTTTACAAATTTTAGCAACCAAAGCTTTTATTAAAGGGTGCAAATTAGTTTTATTTGCTTATTCTCAGTGCATTTAAAAGCTCTAAAAGCTATCTAGACCTAGCCAAGTTGGCTCTAAAAGCTACCTTAAACAAATTAGAAATTACAGGATGAATCATAACCTTAGCCCAAGGGTCGGCAACCTGCGGCTCACGAGCCGCATGCGGCTCTTTTGATATCAAGATGCGGCTCTCCAGCTCCGTGAACAAATACTAATAATCTTAATAAAAAAATAAAATATTTGAAATAAAAAAATGTTAGTGGCTCTTTATACCTAGGGAAATTTTGAAAATTGTAACTTTTGGCTCTTCCTCTTTAAAAGGTTGCCGACCCCTGCCTTAGCCCAAAGAGAATTGTAACTGGTGGCACCTATTGATCCACAATCAAAATTATTTCTCCTTTTCTGTCAATGTCTTCATATTTGAGCACAATTTTCTTCAGATGACATTGTTCACATAGCTGAGAATGTATTATGTATGGCTCAGTTTGTATCATTAGAATTCTATCAATCAACAAATTGTTAATTATAATTGGATTAAGAATTTCTACTTAATAATATATTTAAATATTTTATTTTTGGGAAAATGGCATTCATGCGAGTGTCTTCTGGGCATTTGTGAAGACTGTACTAAGTCATAGAATACAAGATATCACGAAAATCTAACGAGTATTAATAAAATGTAAAATGTCAGAGAATAAATATAGCAGGAATAATATTAGGGGATCATACAGGTGACACTGCAGAAAAAGCAATAGGGCCTAAAATAATTTATGAAATACCATAAATTAAACTATTAATGGTTAAATAAATATCAGAGACCCAATGTGGTACATATAAATTTATTGAGATAAAGTACCTTTATAATTGAAAGTTACAAACTAGTGAAGAAAACAAAATACAATGATACAAATTTTTTTTGTTTGTATGTACTAGGAAGTGTTAGGTAGAATAAATGTTTATATGTACTAGCATGTATTTGGTAGAATACAAGTTTAGATGTCTTAGGTAGAATACACTAAATATGTGTGTGATCAAACTGAATTATCTCCTGTAGGCAACAAAAGCAATGCTTCAGTAGCAGAGCAGTCTGGGAATGAGAGGTCTTGGATGTATAACAAATCTGTTGCTGCTGCTGACATCACTCATTTAGGTCAGATTTTACTTTGGACTTCTCACTCAATGACCAGGGTCCACTCACTCACTGACCAGGGTCCCCTCACTCACTGACCAGGGTCCACTCACTCACTGACCAGGGTCCACTCACTGACCAGGGTCCACTCACTGACCAGGGTCCACTCACTGACCAGGGTCCACTTACTCACTGACCAGGGTCCACTCACTGACTGACCAGGGTCCACTCACTGACCAGGGTCCACTCACTGACCAGGGTCCACTCACTGACCAGGGTCCACTTACTCACTGACCAGGGTCCACTCACTCACTGACCAGGGTCCACTCACTGACCAGGGTCCACTCACTCACTGACCAGGGTCCACTCACTGACCAGGGTCCACTTACTCACTGACCAGGGTCCCCTCACTGACCAGGGTCCACTCACTCACTGACCAGGGTCCACTCACTGACCAGGGTCCACTTACTCACTGACCAGGGTCCACTCACTGACCAGGGTCCACTCACTCACTGACCAGGGTCCCCTCACTGACCAGGGTCCACTTACTCACTGACCAGGGTCCCCTCACTGACCAGGGTCCACTCACTCACTGACCAGGGTCCACTCACTGACCAGGGTCCACTCACTGACCAGGGTCCACTCACTGACCAGGGTCCACTCACTCACTGACCAGGGTCCACTCACTGACCATGGTCCACTCACTGACCAGGGTCCACTCACTGACCAGGGTCCACTCACTCACTGACTGACCAGGGTCCCCTCACTGACCAGGGTCCACTTACTCACTGACCAGGGTCCACTCACTGACCAGGGTCCACTCACTCACTGACCAGGGTCCACTTACTCACTGACCAGGGTCCACTCACTGACCATGGTCCACTCACTGACCAGGGTCCACTCACTCACTGACCTGGGTCCACTCACTGACCAGGGTCCACTCACTCACTGACCAGGGTCCACTTACTCACTGACCAGGGTCCACTCACTCACTGACCAGGGTCCACTCACTCACTGACCAGGGTCCACTCACTGACCTGGGTCCACTCACTGACCAGGGTCCACTTACTCACTGACCATGGTCCACTCACTCACTGACCAGGGTCCACTCACTGACCAGGGTCCACTTACTCACTGACCATGGTCCACTCACTCACTGACCAGGGTCCACTCACTGACCAGGGTCCGCTCACTGACCAGGGTCCACTCATTGACTAGAGTCCACTCACTATCTTCCAGGTGAAGGTGTGTTCTCTCCTCTGCGTAATGACTCTCACAGTATCAACAGTTTACATGGTAGCAGTTCATTAATGGGCAATAACTCCTTCCTTATGCAGGTATTATATGGTTACACTTCCTACTAGACCACATTTGTTATTCATTGATTCAAAGCTTTTAGCAATTTTTAAATTAGTTATTTATCTCAGACATACTTAGACCCCCTCTAGGTCGCTGTTTCAACCTGATTGACATTTTAGAAGCGTTTCATCAATGTGATGGAAATGATGTAATTTAAAATGTGTGACCTTTTGTTTTGATGTTGAGGTGCTGTATTGGATCTTAGTTGTTGGTGTGCATGTTTACCCACAAAACTCAGATGCCCCAGGCAGTAAGGGGGGGGGGGGCTGAGAAGGCTGCAGCCTTAAGTTGGTACATTTAAAAAAGATTCATTGTGGCGGAGCACGGTTATACAGCTAGTAGACATATATACAGACATGATCAAACTTTAAAGTGTAGAAATGAGAACATTATATCTGGAGTCATGGTCAGTACCCTGAATAATGTGTACTTTTCATTTTGTTCAGATTCTTGCATCAACAGAGAACTCAGTCAATGATCTATCCCATGTCTCCAGCACTGCAGTTCATGGGTTTGCTGATAACCCTAATCTACTGGCAACTTCACTTGGTAAACACATAGATACCCTAAACCATAATAACCTATCTGAGACATTTTGTTTTTTAACCTAAAACTTAACCACTAAGCCTAGTTGCTTTTATATCTAAAACAAAATATTTTTAAGTGTAGAAGCTTTCACATTTTTTAATTGTATCATACAGATGACATTTTTAAAATGTATCATACAGATGACAATTTTAAAATGTATCATACAGTTGACATTTTTAAAATGTATCATACAGTTGACATTTTAAAAATGTATCATACAGTTGACATTTTTAAAATGTATCATACAGTTGACATTTTAAAAATGTATCATACAGTTGACATTTTTAAAATGTATCATACAGTTGACATTTTTAAAATGTATCATACAGTTGACATTTTAAAAATGTATCATACAGATGACATTTTTAAAATGTATCATACAGTTGACATTTTTAAAATGTATCATACAGTTGACATTTTAAAAATGTATCATACAGTTGACATTTTTAAAATGTATCATACAGCTGACAAACCTCCACATGACATCAACCTGGATGTCAGTCCTCTAATGTTTCCTCCGAATGGGGAGTCCCCACACCAGAGGACTGACAGATCGTCTCCCCCACACCAGAGGGCTGACAGATCGTCTCCCCCACACCAGAGGGCTGACAGATCGTCTCCCCCACACCAGAGGGCTGACAGATCGTCTCCCCCACACCAGAGGGCTGACAGATCGTCTCCCCCACACCAGAGGCCTGACAGATCGTCTCCCCCACACCAGAGGGCTGACAGATCGTCTCCCCCACACCAGAGGGCTGACAGATCGTCTCCCCCACACCAGAGGACTGACAGAACACCTCTTAAGTCACCTGGATCAAATGGAAGTCACCTGATACAATCAAGGTACTGTCAACTTGTGACTGCAGTATCAAAGTTCAAGGACATGGGTACTCAACAAAATAGCTGACTTAAGGACATGGGTACTCAACAAAATAGCTGACTTAAGGGCATGGATACTCAACAAAATAGCTGACTTAAGGGCATGGATAGTCAACAAAATAGCTGACTTAAGGACATGGGTACTCAACAAAATAGCTGACTTAAGGACATGGGTACTCAACAAAATAGCTGACTTAAGGACATGGGTACTCAACAAAATAGCTGACTTAAGGACATGGGTACTCAACAAAATAGCTGACTTAAGGACATGGGTACTCAACAAAATAGCTGACTTAAGGACATGGGTACTCAACAAAATAGCTGACTTAAGGACATGGGTACTCAACAAAATAGCTGACTTAAGGACATGGGTACTCAACAAAATAGCTGACTTAAGGACATGGGTACTCAACAAAATAGCTGACTTAAGGACATGGGTACTCAACAAAATAGCTGACTTAAGGGCATGGACAGGTGATGAAAAGCAAATTATCCAAAATGCTTATTTATAAACCTAAGGCTATCATATTTAGAATATAAGTTATAACTGAAAGAATTAAGTCTAAAAGTTCAAAATGGCCAAAAGTTTCCTGCCATTACCATGGTGATGGGGACATCTTGGATTTTATTTACCCTTTAAATCAAAATAACTCAAAGATGGCATATGCGATTTCAATAAAAACTTACAGGATTATAGAAATACATGTTAGTAACAATTCTGATCAATTATATTTTCAAATACTTGAGTTTTTACAAATATTTTTTTTAAAGTCACTTTAAAATAAACCGGGAGTGATCTCCCCTAAACTTTCTCAAATATTCTTATATAACTCGGAATACAGACATGATTTTAAATAACTTTTAAAAATAGAATAGAATCTCGTAGAAAAAAGAATTGCGTACCAAGCGAACGCCTAAACAAAATGTGCATAATAGTGTGCAATATTATTAGTACTTTATAAATTTACATGCGTTTTTTGAGAAATCGAAAATAGCATAAATTAGTACTTCCGGTCAACGGAAATTACTCAAAATTTGACAGAAGGCAGAGAATTAGATCTTTTACTTACATGTGAAATTTTATTTATCTATCTGAAATAGTACTCAAGTTATAGGCTTTTGAAAAATTCAAAGTAGAAAAAGTACCACTTCCGGTTATCAGAAATCGCTCAAAAGTTGATCAGGATCTACGATTTTGATAAAATATTTATATATGAAATTTCATCAACCTAGCCATACTAGCCGTAACGGTACTCCAGTTATCGTGTTTACACACAGACAGACAGACATACGGACAAGATTGCAAAATTATGTTTTTCCGTATCATGAGGTGTAAAACGTTGAGATTTGTAAAAATCTATATTTTCTTTTTTGCACGATTACAAGACTTTCTCTATACAAGAAAGTAAAAAATTGAAATTTGTGCAAAAAATGCACCATTTTAACTTTAAAAGAAAAACCATACAATTTTTAAAAAATTTGTAATATCAGTTTTGTAGGTATATGTTTACAAAATAACTAGAGAAAATTTGGATCAATTTCAATAATATCTAAAAAAGCTATTTCAATGTTAAAATTGTAAAACATTCCAAGATGGCCACCATCGCCATGGGAACAGCAGGCAATTTTCGCCCATTTTTCAAATTTTAGACTTACCTCTCTGAGTTATAACTATATACTAGATATAAAAGTATTAGTTTTATAAATAACCATTTTGGATAATTTGCTTTTTATCACCCGCCCATGCCCTTAAAGTTAACAAAATAGCTGACTTGAAGACGTAGGTTGTCAACTAAATAGTTGTTGAAATTTTCTTACTTCAGGTTAAACACCAGTCAACTAGCAGAAAAGAAAAGTGGTAGGTGATGTGCTGTCTGTCTGTCTGTCTGTCTGTCTGTCTGTCTGTCTGTCTGTCTGTCTGTCTGTCTGTCTGTCTGTCTGTCTGTCTGTCTGTCTGTCTGTCTGTCTGTCTGTCTGTCTGTCTGTCTGTCTGTCTGTCTGTCTGTCTGTCTGTCTGTCTGTCTGTCTGTCTGTCTGTCTGTCTGTCTGTCTGTCTGTCTGTCTGTCTGTCTGTCTGTCTGTCTGTCTGTCTGTCTGTCTGTCTGTCTGTCTGTCTGTCTGTCTGTCTGTCTGTCTGTCTGTCTGTCTGTCTGTCTGTCTGTCTGTCTGTCTGTCTGTCTGTCTGTCTGTCTGTCTGTCTGTCTGTCTGTCTGTCTGTCTGTCTGTCTGTCTGTCTGTCTGTCTGTCTGTCTGTCTGTCTGTCTGTCTGTCTGTCTGTCTGTCTGTCTGTCTGTCTGTCTGTCTGTCTGTCTGTCTGTCTGTCTGTCTGTCTGTCTGTCTGTCTGTCTGTCTGTCTGTCTGTCTGTCTGTCTGTCTGTCTGTCTGTCTGTCTGTCTGTCTGTCTGTCTGTCTGTCTGTCTGTCTGTCTGTCTGTCTGTCTGTCTGTCTGTCTGTCTAGTGTGGGCTGGTGGGCTAACACCAAGTAGCATGTGCTTGTAGATGTTTTACTCAAATGTCTCCAGATACCAGCACCCCTGTTAAGTCTGTCTCGTCATCAGACAGAAGTTCCGCCCCTACTGTCTTGTCATCAGACGGGAGCTCCGCCCCTGCTGTCTGGTCCATCCGCCACCTTGTTCAGGAGCTGTTGAGTGAACAGTTCAGGGAGCACCACCAGCATCTCAAGTCTGAGATCAAGTTCATGTTGGGCCAGTCTGGTGCCCCGACACAGGTAAACACACCTGACATCACACACCTGACATCACACACCTGACATCACACACCTGACACCACACACCTGACACCACACACCTGACATCACACACCTGACACCACACACTTGACATCACACACCTGACATCACACACCTGACACCACACACCTGACATCACACACCTGACATCTGATATCACACGACACTACACACCTGACATCACACACCTGACATCACACACCTGACACCACACACTTGACATCACACACCTGACATCACACACCTGACACCACACACCTGACATCACACACCTGACATCACACACCTGACATCACACTCCTGACACCACACACTTGACATCACACACCTGACATCACACACCTGACACCACACACCTGACATCACACACCTTACATCTGATATCACACACCTGACACTACACACCTGACATCACACACCTGACATCTGACATCACACACCTGACATCACACACCTGACATCACACACTTGACACCACACACCTGACATCTGACATCACACACCTGACATCACACACCTGACACCACACACCTGACATCTGACATCACACACCTGACATCACACACCTGACATCACACACCTGACATCACACACCTGACATCTGACATCACACACCTGACACTACACACCTGATATCACACACCTGACATCACACACCTGACATCACACACCTGACATCACACACCTGACATCACACACCTGACATCACACACCTGACATCACACACCTGACATCACACACCTGACATCACACACCTGACATCACACACCTGACATCACACACCTGACATCACACATCTGACATCACACACCTGACACTACACACCTGATATCACCTGACATCACACACCTGACACCACACACCTGACATCACACACCTGACATCACACACCTGACATCACACACCTGACACTACACACCTGACACTACACACCCGACACTACACACCTGACATCACACACCTGACATCACACACCTGACATCACACATCTGACATCACACACCTGACACCACACACCTGACATCTGACATCACACACCTGACATCACACACCTGACATCTAACATCACACACCTGACACCACACACCTGACATCTGACATCACACACTTGACACCACACACCTGACATCACACACCTGACATCACACACCTGACATCACACACCTGACATCACACACCTGACATCACACACCTGACATCACACACCTGACATCTGACATCACACACCTGACATCACACACCTGACATCACACACCTGAGATCACACACCTGTCATCACACACTTGACATCACACACCTGACATCTGACATCACACACCTGACACCACACACCTGACACCACACACCTGACATCTGACATCACAAAACTGACATCACACACCTGACACCACACACCTGACATCTGACATCACAAAACTGACATCACACACCTGACATCACACACCTGACATCACACACCTGACATCACACACCTGAGATCACACACCTGTCATCACACACTTGACATCACACACCTGACATCTGACATCACACACCTAACAACACACATGAGATCACACACCTGACATCTGACATCACACACCTGTCATCACACACCTGACATCACACACCTGACACCACACACCTGACATCTGACATCACACACCTGACATCACACACCTGACATCTGATATCACACACCTGACATCACACCTGAGATCACACACCTGTCATCACACACCTGACACCACACACCTGACACCACACACCTGACATCACACACCTGACACCACACACTTGACATCACACACCTGACATCACACACCTGACATCACACACCTGACATCTGATATCACACACCTGACATCTGACATCACACACCTGTCATCACACACTTGACATCACACACCTGACATCTGACATCACACACCTAACACCACACACCTGAGATCACACACCTGACATCTGACATCACACACCTGACATCACACACCTGTCATCACACACCTGACATCACACACCTGACATCACACACCTGAGATCACACACCTGTCATCACACACTTGACATCACACACCTGACATCTGACATCACACACCTGACACCACACACCTGACACCACACACCTGACACCTGACATCACACACCTGACATCTGACATCACACACCTGACATCTGACATCATACACCTGACATCACACACTTGACATCACACACCTGACATCACACACCTGACATCACACACTTGACATCACACACCTGAATTCACACATTCCAACAGACAACCCCCATTTGTGACTGTCATTCCATGTTTTCACAGATTTTAACATTTTGATGGTTGATAGTTGTAGCTATTATATGTAAGATTTACCAAAGGATAATTTCTTTCATACAGAAATAAATTGTAAAAATCTAAATGAAATTAGAAATACAAGATTTTGGCAGATATCTGCTAACTTTTGGTAGTAATGGTGTTGCGTTAGGGTGTGTTGGTGTTCTATGTGTGTTGGTGTAGAGGTGGTGTGGTATGGTGTAGAGGTGGTGTGTTAGTGTGTGTTTGTGTAGAGGTGGTGTGGTAGGGTTTAGAGGTGGCGTAGAGGTGGTGTGGTATGGTGTGTTGGTGTAGAGGTGGTGTGGTATGGTGTGTTGGTGTAGAGGTGGTGTGGTATGGTGTGTTGGTGTAGAGGTGGTGTGTTAAGGTGTGTTGGTGTAGAGGTGGTGTGGTAGGGTTTAGAGGTGGCGTAGAGGTGGTGTGGTATGGTGTGTTGGTGTAGAGGTGGTGTGGTATGGTGTGTTGGTGTAGAGGTGGTGTGGTATGGTGTGTTGGTGTAGAGGTGGTGTGTTAAGGTGTGTTTGTGTAGAGGTGGTGTGGTAGGGTTTAGAGGTGGCGTAGAGGTGGTGTGGTATGGTGTGTTGGTGTAGAGGTGGTGTGGTATGGTGTGTTGGTGTAGAGGTGGTGTGGTATGGTGTGTTGGTGTAGAGGTGGTGTGTTAATGTGTGTTGGTGTAGAGGTGGTGTGGTATGGTGTGTTGGTGTAGAGGTGGTGTGGTATGGTGTGTTGGTGTAGAGGTGGTGTGGTATGGTGTGTTGGTGTAGAGGTGGTGTGGTATGGTGTGTTGGTGTAGAGGTGGTGTGTTAAGGTGTGTTTGTGTAGAGGTGGTGTGGTAGGGTTTAGAGGTGGCGTAGAGGTGGTGTGGTATGGTGTGTTGGTGTAGAGGTGGTGTGGTATGGTGTGTTGGTGTAGAGGTGGTGTGGTATGGTGTGTTGGTGTAGAGGTGGTGTGTTAATGTGTGTTGGTGTAGAGGTGGTGTGGTATGGTGTGTTGGTGTAGAGGTGGTGTGGTATGGTGTGTTGGTGTAGAGGTGGTGTGGTATGGTGTGTTGGTGTAGAGGTGGTGTGGTATGGTGTGTTGGTGTAGAGGTGGTGTGTTAGGGTGTGTTTGTGTAGAGGTGGTGTGTTAAGGTGTGTTGGTGTAGAGGTGGTGTGGTAGGGTTTAGAGGTGGCGTAGAGGTGGTGTGGTATGGTGTGTTGGTGTAGAGGTGGTGTGGTATGGTGTGTTGGTGTAGAGGTGGTGTGGTATGGTGTGTTGGTGTAGAGGTGGTGTGGTATGGTGTGTCGGTGTAGAGGTGGTGTGTTAGGGTGTGTTTGTGTAGAGGTGGTGTGTTAAGGTGTGTTGGTGTAGAGGTGGTGTGGTTGGGTGTGTTGGTGTAGAGGTGGTGTGGTATGGTGTGTTGGTGTAGAGGTGGTGTGGTATGGTGTGTTGGTGTAGAGGTGGTGTGTTAAGGTGTGTTGGTGTAGAGGTGGTGTGTTAAGGTGTGTTGGTGTAGAGGTGGTGTGGTAGGGTTTAGAGGTGGTGTGGTATGGTGTGTTGGTGTAGAGGTGGTGTGGTATGGTGTGTTGGTGTAGAGGTGGTGTGGTATGGTGTGTTGGTGTAGAGGTGGTGTGTTAGGGTGTGTTTGTGTAGAGGTGGTGTGTTAAGGTGTGTTGGTGTAGAGGTGGTGTGGTATGGTGTGTTGGTGTAGAGGTGGTGTGGTATGGTGTGTTGGTGTAGAGGTGGTGTGGTATGGTGTGTTGGTGTAGAGGTGGTGTGTTAAGGTGTGTTGGTGTAGAGGTGGTGTGGTATGGTGTGTTGGTGTAGAGGTGGTGTGTTAAGGTGTGTTGGTGTAGAGGTGGTGTGTTAGGGTGTGTTTGTGTAGAGGTGGTGTGGTAGGGTGTGTTGGTGTAGAGGTGGTGTGGTATGGTGTGTTGGTGTAGAGGTGGTGTGGTATGGTGTGTTGGTGTAGAGGTGGTGTGTTAAGGTGTGTTGGTGTAGAGGTGGTGTGTTAGGGTGTGTTTGTGTAGAGGTGGTGTGTTAAGGTGTGTTGGTGTAGAGGTGGTGTGGTTGGGTGTGTTGGTGTAGAGGTGGTGTGGTATGGTGTGTTGGTGTAGAGGTGGTGTGTTAGGGTGTGTTTGTGTAGAGGTGGTGTGTTAAGGTGTGTTGGTGTAGAGGTGGTGTGGTATGGTGTGTTGGTGTAGAGGTGGTGTGTTAAGGTGTGTTGGTTTAGAGGTGGTGTGTTATGGTGTGTTGGTGTAGAGGTGGTGTGGTATGGTGTGTTGGTGTAGAGGTGGTGTGTTAAGGTGTGTTGGTGTAGAGGTGGTGTGGTAGGGTGTGTTGGTGTAGAGGTGGTGTGGTAGGGTGTGTTGGTGTAGAGGTGGTGTGGTAGGGTGTGTTGGTGTAGAGGTGGTGTGGTATGGTGTGTTGGTGTAGAGGTGGTGTGGTAGGGTGTGTTGGTGTAGAGGTGGTGTGGTAGGGTGTGTTGGTGTAGAGGTGGTGTGGTATGGTGTGTTGGTGTAGAGGTGGTGTGGTAGGGTGTAGAGGTGGTGTGGTAGGGTGTGTTGGTGTGGTAGGGTGTGTTGGTGTAGATCATGCTTATGATAGGATGGTGATTTAAGATGTTGATGGTAGGATGGCGATATGGGATGATTGTAGGATGTGGGTGTAAGATGAGAATGGTAGGATGGTGACGGTATGATGGTGGTATAGGATGATGGTATAAGATGATGGTAGATGGTGGTATAAGACGATTGTGGTATAAGATGATGGTGGTATAAGATGATGGTAGATTTGTGGTATAAGATGGTGGTGGTATAAGATGATGGTAGGATGGTGGTATAAGATGATGGTAAGATGGTGGTATAAGATGATGGTAGGATGGTGGTATAAGATGATGGTAGGATGGTGGTATAAGATGATGGTGGTATAAGATGATGGTAGGATGGTGGTATAAGATGATGGCGGTATAAGATGAGGGTAGGATGGTGGTGTAGGATGATGGTAGGCCGGAGGTATGAGATGATGGTAGATTGGTGGTATAAGATGATGGTAGGATGGTGGTATAAGATGATGGTATGGTGGTGGTATAAAATGTTGATTGTAAGATGGTGGTATATGATGGTGGTATAAGATGGTAGGATGGTGGTATAAGATGGTAGTAGGATGGTGATTTATGATGGTGGTATAAGATGGTGGTATAAGATGGTGGTATAAGATGGTGGTATAAGATGATGGTAGGATGGTGGTATAAGATGATGGTAGATTGTTGGTATAAGATGATGGCAGATTGGTTGTATAAGATGGTGATGGTATGATGTTGGTATAAGATGGTGGTAGGATGGTTGTTATAGGATGGTGGTATAAGATGATGGTGGTATAAAATGTTGATGGTAGGATGGTGGTATAAGATGGTGATGGTATGATGGTGGTATAAGATGGTAGGATGGTATAAGATTGTGATGGTATGATGGTGGTATAAGATCATAGGATGGTGGTATAAGATGGTGGTAGGATGATGATGGTGGTATAAGATGATGGTGGTATAAGATGATGGTAGGTTGGTGGTATAAGATGATGGTATGATGGTGGTATAAGATGATGGTAGGATGGTGGTATAAGATGATGGTGGTATAATATGATGGTAGGATGGTGGTATAAGATGATGGTGGTATAAGATGATGGTAGGATGGTGGTATAAGATGATGGTAGGATGGTGGTATAAGATGATGGTAGATTGGTGGTATAAGATGGTGGTAGGATGGTCATTGTGTGAGATAAGACGTGTGGCAGAAACAAACCTTTCTGAAATTTTGTCCTTCTTCCAGCCCACAACAAACATTTCAATGCAGAAAAATCCTGAAGTTTTTCATGCGGAGTTCCTGAGAAATCTGGTCAGAGAGGAACTGGAGGACTTGAAGGATTTTATACACAAGGAGTTCTGGTGTGTGCAGGTGGAGCTCATCAAACAGGTCTTTCAGCTCCAGGTACCAAACTTGTTACTGACACACAACTTGTTACTGGCACACAACTTGTTACTGACACACAACTTGTTACTGGCACACAACTTGTTACTGGCACACAACTTGTTACTGGCACACAACTTGTTACTGGCACAAAACTTGTTACTGGCACACAACTTGTTACTGGCACACAACTTGTTACTGGCACACAACTTGTTACTGGCACACAACTTGTTACTGGCACACAACTTGTTACTGGCACACAACTTGTTACTGGCACAAAACTTGTTACTGGCACCAAACTTGTTACTGGCACCAAACTTGTTACTGGCACACAACTTGTTACTGGCACACAACTTGTTACTGGCACACAACTTGTTACTGGCACACAACTTGTTACTGGCACACAACTTGTTACTGGCACACAACTTGTTACTGGCACACAACTTGTTACTGGCACAAAACTTGTTACTGGCACAAAACTTAATGAATGTATCAGTCAAGTTTCTGTGACCTTGACCTTTCAGAAGAGAATGGAGCTAGGGTTTGCTGAATGCCAGATCAACCCCGCCCTGTTGGAGGAGATCCAGAGACTCAAGGAGGAAAACAGCAGGTTGAAGAGGACCTTTTGATTGGCTAGTTGAAGAGGACCTTCTGATTGGCTAGTTGAAGAGGACCTTTTGATTGGCTAGTTGAAGAGGACCTTCTGATTGGCTAGTTGAAGAGGACCTTCTGATTGGCTAGTTGAAGAGGACCTTCTGATTGGCTAGTTGAAGAGGACCTTTTGATTGGCTAGTTGAAGAGGACCTTCTGATTGGCTGTGTTAAGTGGCCTTGACCCATTCATCTAATTAAAGGACGTGCCCGTCTGTTGATTGTCCACCACTGACATCTGGACAGTTGGGTCAAGTTGACACAACTGTCAGATATCTGTGCCAGATAGATGCCAGATAGATGGCAGATATCTGTGCCAGATAGATGCCAGATAGATGACAGATATCTGTGCCAGATAGATGACAGATATCTGTGCCATTCTGTGCATTGCTAAATACTATTAGTTTTTGTAAAAGTTGTTTGGGACCATTAGCTTTGATCAGCCAACCAGCTCAAGATATTGTTTGAAACAAACCCTTGTCTTTGTAAATAAAACTATACTGAGTAATGAAATTATTCTATAAGTATTTTACCAGCTCAAGATATTGCTTGAAACAAACCCTTGTCTTTGTAAATAAAACTATACTGAGTAATGAAATTATTCTATAAGTATTTTACCAGCTCAAGATATTGCTTGAAACAAACTCTTGTCTTTGTAAATAAAACTATACTGAGTAATGAAATTATTCTATAAGTATTTTATTTCAGAGGTTATTCATTCAGTAGCGTAGCAGGGGGGGGGGGACATATGTCCCCGGGCGCCGACCTTAGGGGGCGCCAAAATGGGTTGGAAAAATAAATTGAAAGTTTGAGGGGGTGCAAATCGAAAGTTTGAGGGGGAGGGGGGGGGTGCAAATTGAAAAGTTTGTCCCCAGGCGCCGGGAAGGGTAGCTACTATGCCTCTGCATTCATCCATGATGTCACATCTTTTATTTGACCCTTCCCCCTCCTTTATCACACATCACAAAAAGCCAGACCTCCACCCTGAAATGACGTCATATCTCCGACTACAACCCCATCAGAAGTTTTTGCTTTTCTCTGATTACTGAACTCATTAGAAATAAGCTAAAATATTAACTGGTTATAGTTATCAATTTCTACTACAGTTTACGCAAAATAAGGGCTAAAATTGAGTTTCTACTGGTTCATTCTGTCTCTGTCAGCCTAGTAAGTATTGGCATAGTTTGATTTCATTCTGTCTCTTTCAGCCTTGTATTGGCATAGTTTGATTTCATTCTGTCTCTGTCAGCCTAGTATTGGCATAGTTTGATTTCATTCTGTCTCTTTCAGCCTTGTATTGGCATAGTTTGATTTCATTCTGTCTCTTTCAGCCTTGTATTGGCATAGTTTGATTTCATTCTGTCTCTGTCAGCCTAGTATTGGCATAGTTTGATTTCATTCTGTCTCTTTCAGCCTAGTATTGGCATAGTTTGATTTCATTCTGTCTCTTTCAGCCTAGTATTGGCATAGTTTGATTTCATTCTGTCTCTTTCAGCCTAGTATTGGCATAGTTTGATTTCATTCTGTCTCTTTCAGCCTTGTATTGGCATAGTTTGATTTCATTCTGTCTCTTTCAGCCTAGTATTGGCATAGTTTGATTTCATTCTGTCTCTTTCAGCCTTGTATTGGCATAGTTTGATTTCATTCTGTCTCTTTCAGCCTAGTATTGGCATAGTTTGATTTCATTCTGTCTCTTTCAGCCTAGTATTGGCATAGTTTGATTTCATTCTGTCTCTTTCAGCCTTGTATTGGCATAGTTTGATTTCATTCTGTCTCTTTCAGCCTAGTATTGGCATAGTTTGATTTCATTCTGTCTCTTTCAGCCTTGTATTGGCATAGTTTGATTTCATTCTGTCTCTTTCAGCCTTGTATTGGCATAGTTTGATTTCATTCTGTCTCTGTCAGCCTAGTATTGGCATAGTTTGATTTCATTCTGTCTCTTTCAGCCTAGTATTGGCATAGTTTGATTTCATTCTGTCTCTGTCAGCCTAGTATTGGCATAGTTTGATTTCATTCTGTCTCTGTCAGCCTTGTATTGGCATAGTTTGATTTCATTCTGTCTCTTTCAGCCTTGTATTGGCATAGTTTGATTTCATTCTGTCTCTGTCAGCCTTGTATTGGCATAGTTTGATTTCATTCTGTCTCTTTCAGCCTTGTATTGGCATAGTTTGATTTCATTCTGTCTCTTTCAGCCTTGTATTGGCATAGTTTGATTTCATTCTGTCTCTTTCAGCCTTGTATTGGCATAGTTTGATTTCATTCTGTCTCTTTCAGCCTTGTATTGGCATAGTTTGATTTCATTCTGTCTCTTTCAGCCTAGTATTGGCATAGTTTGATTTCATTCTGTCTCTTTCAGCCTTGTATTGGCATAGTTTGATTTCATTCTGTCTCTTTCAGCCTAGTATTGGCATAGTTTGATTTCATTCTGTCTCTTTCAGCCTAGTATTGGCATAGTTTGATTTCATTCTGTCTCTTTCAGCCTAGTATTGGCATAGTTTGATTTCATTCTGTCTCTGTCAGCCTAGTATTGGCATAGTTTGATTTCATTCTGTCTCTGTCAGCCTTGTATTGGCATAGTTTGATTTCATTCTGTCTCTTTCAGCCTTGTATTGGCATAGTTTGATTTCATTCTGTCTCTGTCAGCCTTGTATTGGCATAGTTTGATTTCATTCTGTCTCTTTCAGCCTTGTATTGGCATAGTTTGATTTCATTCTGTCTCTTTCAGCCTTGTATTGGCATAGTTTGATTTCATTCTGTCTCTTTCAGCCTTGTATTGGCATAGTTTGATTTCATTCTGTCTCTTTCAGCCTAGTATTGGCATAGTTTGATTTCATTCTGTCTCTTTCAGCCTTGTATTGGCATAGTTTGATTTCATTCTGTCTCTTTCAGCCTTGTATTGGCATAGTTTGATTTCATTCTGTCTCTTTCAGCCTTGTATTGGCATAGTTTGATTTCATTCTGTCTCTTTCAGCCTAGTATTGGCATAGTTTGATTTCATTCTGTCTCTTTCAGCCTTGTATTGGCATAGTTTGATTTCATTCTGTCTCTTTCAGCCTTGTATTGGCATAGTTTGATTTCATTCTGTCTCTTTCAGCCTTGTATTGGCATAGTTTGATTTCATTCTGTCTCTTTCAGCCTTGTATTGGCATAGTTTGATTTCATTCTGTCTCTGTCAGCCTAGTATTGGCATAGTTTGATTTCATTCTGTCTCTTTCAGCCTTGTATTGGCATAGTTTGATTTCATTCTGTCTCTTTCAGCCTTGTATTGGCATAGTTTGATTTCATTCTGTCTCTTTCAGCCTTGTATTGGCATAGTTTGATTTCATTCTGTCTCTGTCAGCCTAGTATTGGCATAGTTTGATTTCATTCTGTCTCTTTCAGCCTTGTATTGGCATAGTTTGATTTCATTCTGTCTCTTTCAGCCTTGTATTGGCATAGTTTGATTTCATTCTGTCTCTGTCAGCCTAGTATTGGCATAGTTTGATTTCATTCTGTCTCTGTCAGCCTTGTATTGGCATAGTTTGCTGTAAATCAGTGTACTCAACCAAGAGTTGGCTGCAACAAGTTGTTTGTGAGTCACTCCATGTGTCACCACACACATTTGACACACCCACCACACACATTGGACACACCCACCACACACATTGGACACACCCACCACACACATTGGACACACCCACCACACACATTGGACACACCCACCACACACATTGGACACACCCACCACACACATTGGACACACCCACCACACACATTGGACACACCCACCACACACATTGGACACACCCACCACACACATTGGACACAGCCACCACACACATTGGACACAGCCTCCACACACATTGGACACACCCACCACACACATTGGACACACCCACCACACACATTGGACACACCCACCACACACATTGGACACACCCACCACACACATTGGACACACACACCTTGGACACACCCACCACACATTGGACACACCCACCACACACATTGGACACACCCACCACACACATTGGACACACACACCACACACATTGGACACACACACCTTGGACACACCCACCACACACATTGGACACACCCACCACACACATTGGACACACCCACCACACACATTGGACACACCCACCACACACATTGGACACACCCACCACACACATTGGACACACCCACCATACACATTTGACATCTGCACGGAGGTGACATTGACTCTGTCAAGATATATCGCCAGGGAGAAAAACGAATTTTCCCGATAGTTTTCAGTTTTTTTATTTATAGGAATAAAACAAATATTAAAAAAAAACCGTATATAAATGCACCGAAAATATCAAGTGCCCCCCCCCCCTTCGGAGAAAAAAGTCTGAAAGAAACACTGCACCAAACTACCAGAGTTCAACAGAAAACCGCCTGTTGCTTGCTTTCTTCTGGTCAGCAACAAGCCCGTATGATTCGATTCAAATAGGAAAAAACAAAATATCTCAAATGTATCGTGTGTAAAACTTTTTACACCGTCCTAGTCCTAGCAAAAAAAAAAAAAAAAAAAAAATAGCAAGTGTAGCTTTAACGTAAATGAGAAATAAACCGCGAGTGGTCTCCCCTAAACTTTCTCGAATATCTAATATATAAAGCTCAATTCTGTATGTAACACATATGTTTGTCGTGGATCTTCGATGGATTTAAGTGTTAGATAATTAAAGTCCTTATGGTCTAAATTTATGAGTTAAAAAATTAATATTGAAAGTTTTGGGAAATAATTTTCATTTATCAAACTGAAAGTAATAATTTTCGGCATGTTCATTAAACACAAGTTTTAAAAAAATATCATCTTTTACAAAAATTCTAATTATGTCTTTATTTAGTCCTATAGCACTTACTTTGATAAATTAGGAAAACACAATTACTTCCCTTTATAAAACCATTGCATTAGTGGAAAAAATTTACTTTTTATTACTTTGTTTTGGTGTTGGGAAAAAAAAATTACATAAT
The DNA here is from genome assembly GCF_028476545.2 of Physella acuta. Lineage (NCBI taxonomy): Eukaryota > Metazoa > Mollusca > Gastropoda > Physidae > Physella > Physella acuta. Next base: position 27,970 of record NW_026731913.1, on the reverse strand, counting down.
TAGCGGGGATTGATCAAGTGCAAATGTTGTAGGTATTTTACGGATAAGCTTGGAGTATTATAATTGTTCATTAAATTGAAACAGGCGCGTTCGTTTAAGTGAGTGCAAAAGACTATGAATAAGTTGGGGTACTATAGTCGTTTATTAAGCTAAAACAGGCGATTCCGCACCGGGCTAGACTATGAGCACTTTGCGTTTATGTTCGCGTTAGTGTTTTCTTTGTGTTTAGGTTGGGTTTGCGTTAGTGGTTGCGGTTTGATTTGGTTCGTTTTTGTCCTTTCTTTTTTCGTTTTTGTTTGTGTTTTTTTCTTTGGATTTGTGTTTTTGGTTGGTTTTGCGTTTGGATTTGGTTTGTTTTCGTTTGCTTTTTCGTTTTTTTGTGTGTGTTGTTATTGGTTGGTATTGGTGTTTGTGGTTGTGGTTGGGTTTGTTGTTAGGTTTTTGTTTTCGTTTGCTTTTTTGTTTGTTTTTTCTTTGTGTTTGTATTGGTGGTTGTGGTTGGGTTTGTTGTTAGGTTTTTGTTTTCGTTTGTATTTGTAATTGTGTTAGCGTTATGTTTGCGTTTTGTTGTTTTGGTTTTGGTTGGTTGTGGTTTGGGTGGGTAATGTCGGGTTTATGATGATTACTAAACACACAGGTAATGGTCTTTAACAGAAAGGTTTTTCACAGAAGCCAGAGCAGGGCCTGGCCGGGACGGCTAGTTCTTATATAAAACAACAGGGGATTAATCCATTTTAAGTACTTAAAGTTTTAAAAATAGAATAAAATCTCGCAGACAAAAGATTTGCACACCAAGTGAACGCCAAATAAAAAAGTGCATACTAGTGCGCAATATTATAAGTACTTTAAAAATTTACATTTTTTTTGTTGTTGAGAAATCGGAAGTAGCGTAAATTACTACTTCCGGTCAACGGAAATTACTCAAAATTTAACAGAAGTTAGAAAATTAGATCTTTTACTCACATGTGAAACTTCATTTACCTATCTGAAATAGTACTCAAATTATAGGCTTTTGAAAAATTCAAAGTAGAAAAAGTACCACTTCCGGTTATCGGAAATCGCTCAAAAGTTGATACAGATCTACGATTTTGATAAAATACTTATATATGAAATTTCATCAACCTAGCTGTAACGGTACTCAAGTAATCGTGTTTACACACAGACATACGGACAGAATTGCAAAGCCCAGTTTTTCAGACTGGATTACGCATAAAACCTTTTAATTTTGATAAATCTGGATTGATAATTTTTGCCCGATTAAAATAAGTCCTCTATACTTCGGATGTGAAGAAGGACTGAGGTGTAATACGGTGAAAATTGTTAAAATATTAAGTGATTTTTGTGCACGATTACAAGACTTTCTTTATACTTAGTATATACGAGAAAGTAAAAAAGGACAAAAATATATGTTCATCAGAACAGGTGTAGGACAAAAGGCTGACAGACCATAAGGCCGACAAACTAAAGTATGTTTAACTTCAGAGCTCCTAGTAGTAGGTAGTCCAAACTGAAATTAACTATTGATTGCAGACTTCTGGAGCAGTGTTTCTTCCAGACTTTTTTCTCCGGGGGGGCACTTGAAATCTTCGGGGGGGCGGTAAACTTTCTTCGGGGGGGCGGACATTATATATTTTCTATATAAATTATATAAATTTCATTTCGTTCGGGGGGGCGGTAAAAAATTTTCGGGGGGGGCAAAGCCCCCCCGAAGAGATGCCTGGAAGAAACTCTGTTCTGGAGTGAGAATGTCATGAAAGAACTTTTAATTGTAAGCTCTATGCCACAAATTTTATAAAAATATCTCAATAAATAAAAAAAGGTATGCGATTTTTAAAACAAAATTTGGTAAAAAAAAAAACTGATTTCAAAAAGTCCCATTTTTGAGAATCCATATTTTCTAAACTAAACAACATAGAAGTGTAGAAATTGGTAAAGTTACTGCAAAGTTTGTAATATATATGCCCAATTTTTTTTCAGTCATCTAAAATGAGTCTTTCTAAGGTAAAAAAAAATAATTGAAAATGACAAAAATGCGTTTTTGGTAGCTTTTATTTTCATGCAAAAAAAAAAAAATTCAATTTTTTTTTTTTTTGCTTTGGACATAGATCTAGAATAATTCTAAAACTATTGTGTTGGTAACATTAACAGGAAGAATGTGTTCATTATTTTCAAAAATCACATGAGTTAAAATATTATTTTCAAAAAATGCCACAGTTATCTAGTGCAGGAGAAACAATCAAAATTTAGTGGAGTAATGTAATGTTATCTAATAAAGACCTGATGCCTACAAGTGATGCAGCAGTTGATATCGGTTGATAACTGCTTTGGGGGAACAGTTTTTAAAACGACAACTTCACATCTTTGTATGTCTTGTTTCCCAACCTTGATCTGGTGGAGCATCAAGAGTAAGTGATGTTTTGGGAACTGTAGGGGGGGGGGGGGGGGGGGGCTTGGCCTTCTTCCCTTCCCTTGTAAGGAAAGTTCTGGATAGGCCACCATAAATGTCTCCATCTATGGAATAAATAATGTATTTAGTGATTAATAAAATATAATTAAATTTACTACTAGCCTAATGTGTAGGCCTACTATTTGTCCTATGACTGTAGCTGGAAACATATGAAAAAGCCTGAAAAGGGGTCGTCCATAAATGACGTCACACTCGTAGGGGGAGGGGGGTCCGTAATTTTGTGACGGTGTGTGATGAGGGGGGGGGGGGGGTCCAGATGGTTCGACGTCACACTTTTGCATTATAAAAAAGCAATGTTAGAAAACTAATTTTATCCGTTATTTCGCGATTTATAAAACTGTTTTAATAAACTGTAATAGGAATTGATTAAAATACTCTATTTTGACAGAGTTCAGACAAGATTTTAGAAAAATATCGATCTTTATAAAAAAATTCAACTGCAATTTTTAGGGGGGGGGGGGGGTTGTAGGCTGAGGTGTGACGTCATTTTAGGGGGGTCTGGCTTTATGTGACGACGTGTGGGGGAGAGGAGGGGGGGGGGGTAAAAATCGTCAAAAAAAAGCGTGACGTAATTTATGGATGACCCCAAACACCTTTATGTTAAAAGTAATTTATACTTGATAGTATATTTTTAATAGTAATTCTAATGAATGAAATATTCGTTGCTTGTGCCACAATGGTTGAGATATTCAATGATGAAGGTGCCATACTGTGATTCTCAACATCCTATATGACAACTTAACTGTTCTTCATTGTTACTATATGCATCTAAAATAAATAAATAATGAGAAATACTACTAGTACTACTTACACTTACAACTAATATAACATTTAAAACTAAGTCACAACATGTACAATCTTAATAAATTGCACTACCATCTAAAAACTGATCTGGTACTGGTACATTTTATTAAGGAGACTGGCGCAGACCATTTCACATTATTCGGCAGGGGAATCAGAATCAGAGAGCACAACAGAAAATAAAAAAAAATAATCACATTAGTCCTTAAAATTTAGTGTCTTTTGTTTTTAAAAAATGATAAAAATGTATAGTTATTATAATTATAAATTTCTTTTGTGTTTCATTAATATTTTACAAGTATTTAACCTTCGTTCCCTGTAGATCTAAATAATTGAGTTCATCCACATAGTAACCAGGATTGTCTGGTGGCCATTTTGAATTTGTCGATTCATAATTTTGACGTGATAGTCCAGATAAACTGTAGTAATACTACCCTATCATTAATCCCATTCGATAGATTTTAAAGAATTAGTAAACACTAGCATCTAATAGTTAAGTGCATCCATATTTTAAGTCCCTAGAATGTCCTGAATTAAATAGCTTCAGGTCTAAACACACCCCGTGTACAAGCGTAGTTTACACGCTAAAACCGTGGACTAGTAGCGTTCAAATTTACATTAATAACGTGTACTAATTAAACCAAACTGACATTCAAACTTAAAATTCATTTATTAAAATGGACATGAAACTTTAAAAATGATACTTACAACTTGTTTGAAGGCTCTATCAAGGGTAAAATCCGTTTAGCATCATCGGTCGTCAACCTTTAAAACCGTTCGGCGAGCTACTCACTTGGGGCTGAAAACTGACTCGAGGGTTAAGTTATATGTTTATTGAGGGCACGGCTTCGCGACCGTAATTCAGAAATACTTGAATTTACAACACAAAGTAGTTATAAAAGTGAACTTTACATCGGTGTAAAAATTGAAACAGAATTAGTTTGTTTTCGTGTATATATTGTAATTTAAAGTTTAAAAACTGATTTTTAAAAAAGAAATAAGCAAGTTATTTTTTTCAATTTATACATCAAACGATAGACTAGAATTCGCTCTTTAAAAGGACATTAAGATTATGCTTCTACGATGCTTCGTCGCGAAGCCGCAACCAAATGAAACAGTGTGGGGTCGATCGGTACACGCAAAACGGTGAAATTTGTTGACGTAACTAATACTTTTCAAACAAATATAAAACACATTCAAACATGTGTTACAGATAAAAAAAATACGAAATTACAACAGCAGTTTTTTGTTTGAAAACCGCAAAAACTGATCCTAAAACGCACTTTTTCGCTAGTTTGGACTACCTACTCCTAGCTAGACAACCATCGAAGTAAAGCGGAACGTATTGGAGAAGAGACTACTAGTTGCTATCTTTATAAGGTGAACCATCGGGTCCAAGCGATTGCAGATTACAAGAGTGTCTTACTTAACGCAATGGATCCACACAAAAATATTGCGAAATTTGATCACTGCTGTCTTTCATAACTCTTATGTCAACGAAGTGAGATATCCATCAAAGAACTAAGTCAAAAGCCGTCGCACCATAGCCTACATGAAATAATGCGGAACGCCTAGAGACAATGCTAGTTGCTAACCTTATGAGTGAACAATGGGATCCATGCGACAGGGGATGACGGCAGTGTACAAAAGATAAACAGATAAGTGGCGTTACCCACCATATTTCGCAAAGAAATGAAAGAAACCAAATGAAGTAGACCGATTACTTGACTGGACTACATGTTAATGCGGATTGCGTAAGACAAATTGTTTACTATATTCGTTGGTCAGTTGTGATACAACTTACAAGAGTGTCATAATTTTTGTGTTGTTAGAAAGAATCATTGCTTTGATATTAATAAAGAAAATACAAGTACAAGTTGTATAAATACAATAAACCAGGAGTGATTTCCCCAAAACTTTCTCGAATATTCTTATATAATACTACGTGAGATGGCACATCACGATATAGACATTACTTTAAATCAATTTTAATTGCTTTTAAAATAGATTAGAATCTCGTAGAAAAAAACTATTGCACACCAAGTGAACGAAAAACAATCGGTGTATAATAGTGCGGAATATTATTAATACTTTACAAATTCATATGCGTTTTTTGAAAAAAAAAACGGAAATAGCGTAAATAACTACTTACAGTCAACAAAAATTACTCAAAATTTGATAGAAGGCACAGAATTAGATATTTTACTTAAATGTGAAATTTCGTTTATCTATCTGAAACAGTACTTAAGTTGTATGCTTTTGAAAAAATTGAAAGTAGAATAAGTTCCATTTCCGGTTTTCGGAAATTGCCAAAATTTGATATAATATAATACGTATATAATATGAAATTTCACCAACCTAGCTGTAAAGTACTTAAGTTATTGTATTCACAGACACACATACACACAGACATACGGACAGAATTGCAAAGTAGGCCCTATAGTTTTACCGACTCGATAACGTATAAAACGTACAAAACACCAAAATTTCGATATATATATATATATATATATATATATATATATATATATATATATATATATATATATATATATATATATATATATATATATATATATATATATCTTTGATATATATGTGTAGAGCTGTAAAATAGTATGTAGGTAGAGAACAATTTTTGTTTTCAGACAGACTGTTAATCACAAATTAATTTAAGACGTTAATTAATTTATTGATTTATTCATTGTTAGATTGACCACATTAATTATAAAAGTTCAGAACTATGACGTTACTTAGTGACGTCCCATTATTTATTTACTTTTTTACCTCCACAATGGAGGCTTACATCGAAGATTTTGTTGCCGATTTAAAACTACATCGCATTAAAAAGCTAATTTTCTATAGCTTTAACGATGCGTCCGTTTGCTACTTTTATTTGGTTTCAACACTATTATCAATTTTTTAACAGTTCTTTTTATTTTAGTAGGCCTATACAATACATTTCTCTAGAATCTAGATCTACAACTACATATCAGCTGTCGAAGGAAGAAAAAGTTACGAATCTATCTAGATCTAGGTCACTAGATTTAACGTAAATTCTAGATCTAGATTTGATGTAAATTCTACATCTAGAATTTATTTCAGGCCTTAATTATTTTATATAAATCTTTGTTTAGCTTCAATGATTATTTAATTCGAGAATGCATGGGATTTATGTATCTAGGTTCTAGATCTAGATCTAGAGTTACGGCAAAAACTAAAATTTAGACTTAACGTAAATTCTACATCTAGAACTAGAATCTATATACTTATACTAAACTATTTCAGGCCTTAATTATTTTATATAAATTTTTGTTTGTTTGGCTATGGAATTGGATAATTTGGGATATAGGCCCCTAATTAAATTTAAAATAATAGGACCTTTTCGCGTAACTGGTTTCTTACTTTGCAGTACATTATAGGACTAATTCAACATCGGTTAGTCAGTGCCCATATAAGATGGTAGTGTATTGTCTACCATGCGGGTGGTAAGGGTTCGAGACACATCATGACAAAGTTAATTTTTTTTCAATTTTTTTTAAAGCGTGAATGATGAAGTATAGCTCACCTGTTTCTTTGTCCTCAGCATATGAAGGGATAGTGTGGTCAGAGACATGCTCGGCCGGAATGGTTTTTTTTTTCTAACGATAAAAACATGTTGCCCGAGATTTGGCGGGACACTGAGCAGGTAAAGTAGAGTTGAGTAGGTCGCCTGTGACGTCAGTATATGAGAATTTGGATTTCGTGTAGAGCTGTAAAATAGTATTTAGGTAGAGAACCATGTTCTTTTCTAAACACACTGTTAATCATAAACTAATTTAAAGACGCTAATTAATGTATTGATATATTCATTGGTTGATTAACCACATTAATCATAAAAGTTCAGATCAATGACTTTACTTATAGTGAAAAGTAAAAAGTCAGCATATGACGTCGATAAAGTGGTCAGAGCCATGATCGGCCGAAATCTTTTTTTTTAAACGATAAAACATGTTGTCTGAGACTTGGCGGGACAGTGGGCAGGTGATGTAGATTTGGGTAGGTGTAGAGTTCACCTGTGAAGTCAGCATATAAAGAGATACTGTGGTCAGACCCATGCTCAGCCGAAATCTGTGTTTTCAAAGACAAATACATGTCTGAGTTAGAGGGACACCAGTGGCGTAGCGAGGTCGGGTGTCACCCAGTGCGGCACTTAATGGTGTCAACCCCCAGAGGCGTAGCGACCCTTCCCAGGGACAAACTTTCAATTTTCGTTTTGCACCCCCTCCCCCCTAAAACTTTTGTTTTGCACCTCTTAAAAGACTATTTAACACTCGAATTAATCACTTAATTAAGTGGAATTCATTTTCTCTATAAATTTTGCTATTTTTTGCCTTGGTGTCACCCCCTAAATGGTGTCACCGGGTGCGGTCCGCATCCCCGCCCCCCCCTCACTACGCCACTGGGGGACACTGAGCAGGTGAAGTAGAATTGACCTGTAATTGTGACCTCAGCATATGAAGAGTTGCTAGAAACCATGTTTTTAAAAGACTAAAACGTCTAAGGTGTGACGTCTTTTAAATATTGGGTATGTTTTTTTTTGTGACGATAAGTGACAGACGTGATGTTTTTTTATGGATGACCCCCAAAACCCACTGTTATCCAAGGGAAGACAGATAGTATATTATATTATATTATATATATATATATATATATATATATATATATATATATATATATTACATACAGTTGAATTCTGTATGTATGTGAACGCGGACAATAGACAGACAGACCCGTGATTTCAAGGAAATAGAGCAAAAAAAAATAGACTTCATCGCCAATAGTGTGATATATCTAAAGTGCTCAACTTCTAAATTAATGATTAAAATAAATAATATTGAACGTGTTTTAAAACAAATTTAATTTTCCAAACTTAAAGTGTTAATTGACGGTTTGTGCATTAAACTAAATTAAAGAAAATGTATCACAAAAATTCTAATTGTGTCTGACAATTATTATCATTTAATCCTTTAGCACTAATCACGTCCCTTGATAAATTAGGAAAACACAATTATTTTCCTTTAAAAAACTTATTTACATCGGGGGAAAAAAATACTTTTATTACTTTGTTTTGGTGTTGGGAAAAAATAATTAATTGCGTTTGTTTTCTTTGTGTTTGGGTTTGGATTTGGATTTGGGTTTGGGTTTGTGTTTTCGTTTGCGTTTTTAGTTTGTGTTTTCTTTGTGTTTTGGTTAGGGTTTGTGGTTGGGTTTGTGTTTTCGTTTGTGTTTGTATTTGTTATTGCGTTTGCGTTATTTTTGCGGCTTTAAAAACAAATAAATGTTTTTTTGGTTTTGGTTGTTTGTGGTTAGAGTTAATTTGAAAATGCCGGGTATATGATGCTTAATAAACACACGCCATTGTCATTTAGATATATGGTTTTCTCAGAGGCCAGTGCAGTGCCTGGCCGGGACGGCTAGTAGTGTTTAAATTAAAGAAAAATAGTAAAACGTCACTACTGGCCTACAAGCAGTAATAGTTGCTACGGCAACAACAAAAAGGTTTGAAAATTCATGTCTTTTTTAACCTGTACTAGACTACCCGTCATCCGTTGGATAACTTTGGGTTTCGGGGGTCATCCATATAAAAACATCACGTCTGTCACTCAGAGGCATAGCGACCCTTCCCGGCGCCCGGGGACAAACTTTTCAATTTGAACCCCCCCCCCCCCCCCGCAAGATTTCGATTTGCAACCCCCCCCCCAAACTTTTGATGTGCACCCCCCCCACCTCAAGATTTCGATTTGAACCCCCCCCCCTCAAACTTTCGATTTGCACCCCCCTCAACCTTTCAATTTATTTTTCCAACCCATTTTGGCGCCCCCTAAGGTCGGCGCCCGGGGACATATGTCCCCCCACCCCCCCCCCTCCTCGCTACGCTACTGCAGTGTCACTTATCGTCACAAAAAACAGACCCCACATTCAAAAATATGTTTTTTATCTTTTAAAAACACCGAAAACACCGATTTCGGACTATCCCTTCATATACTGACGTCACAGGAACATACTCAACTCTACTTCACTTGCCCAGTGTCCCGCCAAGTCTCAGACAACATGTTTTTATCGTTTAAAAAAAGTTTTCCAGCCGAGCATGTCTCTGACCACACTATCTTTTCATATGCTTAGGACAAAGAAACAGATGAACTCTACTTCACCTGCCATGTATCCTGCCAAGTTCAGATAGGCAACTTTATCATTCACATCTAAAAAACAAATTGAAAAAAAATATCATTGACATATTGGTCTAGAACCTGTGCCACCCGCATGAGAGCCGACTACACTACCAACTTAGCTATTTACTCGTGACGTCACAAGTGAAATTTTATACTATACTTTGAGTCTCCTTATGCAACTTGATTTACGCGCATAGATCTAGAACTAAGTCTAGTAGCAGTGACTTTCAAATCAAATTTTATCTTAAATTAGCCAAACAAAGATTTATATAAAATAAAGAAGGTCTGAAATTATCTAGATCTAGATAGAATTATCTAGATCTAGATTCTACGACTCGCTTGCTTAAGTCTTAAGATTAGTTTTTCTTGCTAGATCTAGAATCTAGATCTAGATCTAATCATTAGCTACGTTAATAGGCCCGGAGCGAGCATTTCAAAATTACCATATTCCAAACAAAGATTTATATAAAATAATAAAGGTCTAAAATAGTTTAGTATATAGAAAATCATTATTATCTAAATCTAGATAGAAAATTATCTATATTTTAGATCTACGACTGAGCTATATTTAGAACTTGCGTTTATAATTTAGCAAAATTACCGGCATCGAAGCCGCGTATGAATCTTAAGCTACGCCAATAGGCCCTGGATACAGCATTTCAAAATTACCATATTCCAAACAAAGATTTATACAAAATAATAAAGGTCTAAAATAGTTTAGTATATAGAAACTCATTATTATCTAAATCTAGATAGAATTATCTATATTCTAGATCTACGACTGGTTTGCTTAAGTCTCGTTTTTTTTGGATTGTATTTATAACTAATAAATCTTTGATTTAACCTAGATTCCAGATCTAGATCTAGATCTATAAATAACTTTCTTGGACAGATTGTAGATCTAGAGAAATTTATCGTAAAACTAAATGAAAAAGATTGTTGAAAATTGATATAAGTGTTGGAACGTAATAAATACAGCAAACGGACGTATTGTTAAAGTTAAAGCCGACAGAAAATTAGCTTTAGAACGCGTTAAACATTGGAATGGGAACACGATCTTCTTCGATAGGCCGCCATTATTGGATTGTAGGAAAAAAAGTCACAGGAAAAAAAAAACACAGGAAAAAAAACCACAGAAAAAAAGTCACAGGAAAAAAAGTCACAGGAAAAAAAGTCACAGGAAAAAAAGTCACAAATATATATTTGCATCTTCTTCTTCTTCTTCGTTCTTAATTATAAGAGTTGAAGGGGATCGAGATATATCTGCCAGTGGGTTTGAACTCGAGACTTTGTTTGAATTTATCAACCATGTGCTTTTTGCCGACTCGAACACGCCTTCAACACAATTAAGCGTTACGTGTCAAATGGTTATGCGCCATTGAGGCCATTGACTCCGATTTCAGCCTGCTTTTCTTTTTGGATTTGCTTCCATAGCCTTTGTCCAACCAAGAACAAAGTACAAGGCAGCAGTTGTTTAATTTTGGAGTTGTCTCTCCTAGAAGAGTGGCTGTCCCCAGCTAACGAGCCTCATCTGCCCGAGGGTTCGAACTCGAGACTTTTCGGTTTAGCAACCATGAGCTTTACCGACTCGACCACGCCGACCCACAAATATATATTTGCATGATATTTGTTAATACTTTTATGTATTAAATATTTAGAGAATGCAAATTAACTTAGGATTAATTAAATGTAATGTAATGTGTGTAGGCTGTATACGCATAGGAATTTTTATAATTCATCTTAAAATATTTATTATGAAGTATGTAGATTGTAATTATTTTAAACTTAAGATTAGTAGCATTTAATAGAATGCTCCAAAGTCCACGGTTTTCATCGTGTTTTTTTTTTTAAATACCAATATTAAATTACCGTGAAATGGTAAGTTCATCTGACTTGCTGCCCTCAACTCATGGCAACAATAGTTATGTTTAGTTCAACCACCTTTACTGCCCACATTTATCACGCTCATTACATAACAAAACTTAGGATCAAAACTGAAAGCCGACAAGGTTCAAAGGCTGTCATTGACGCGTAACGTCAACAACACAAAATATGTTCGGACAATGCCTACTGAGGAGAGGCCGACTAGAGAATAGCCTACGGCAAAATTTGCCTAAATTTCTTTTATAATTAACTTTTCTACCGCGTATTTAAATAAATACGTAACAAGTTGAGATTGTTGTGTAAATTATCTTAGAGTATTTTTACTTACAATTGTTATAAATCATAATGCTTTTAACGTCTATAAATAATTTATGCCATCAAAAAATACAACCCACAACAATAAACATACAAAATTTTACAATTCTTAACAAATTAATAAAAATATTTCTAAAAAGATTTTTGTGACTTTTTTTCTGTGACTTTATTTCTGTGAGTTTTTTTCCGATAAAATTTTTCCACTGTGACTTTTTTTCTGTGACTTTTTTTCCTAGCAAAAACTGTGACTTTTTTTCTGTGTTTTTTTTTTCCTGTGACTTTTTTTCCGTTTACCCATTATTGATGTAAAAAAATAAACACATCATGTGACGTCACTGTTTCCGTCAAGTCTAGTGGTTTTTCAAATCTTTTTAAAATAAGTGCTTAATCTACCTATGAATAAATCAATGCATTAATTAACGTCTTTAAATAAATTTGTGATTAACAGTCTGTCTGCAATAAAAAAATATTCTCTACCTACATACTATTTTACAGCTCTCCACGATGAGTGCAACCATGTACAATAGTCAATCAGCCAAACAAAAAAAAACAAACAAACAAATAAATATTCAAACATGTAAACAAACTTGAGTTTTAGTAGTATATAGAATATAAAATCTAGATAGATAGATGACTTTTCTCTCGAAATAGAAAACTAAATAAATTTTTAAAAGTCACACGAAAATAGGTAACAAATGTTTATGTGCATGGAATTTGTTTATACTATTATGTTTTCAGAATGTGCGAATCAACATACAATTAATTACACATAATATAAACATTTTTATATATGTGCATAGGCCTAGTTTGTTTTTGTATGGTTACACACGTAAACATATTTAGTCTAAAGTATGTAGGTTTTTCATTCCGTTATAGAATAGAATTGAGTAGAATGTTCCAACCTACTCATTTTTCATCGTATTTTCAAGACTACAAACTTTTAATCAACGTGAAATGAGATGAAGACATAGTTACTAATATGATTGGTTGTTCTCATCTCCAGAGTTTCTTCCAGGCATCATTCGGGGACGAAATGGAATTTATATAGAAAATATATACTTTTAACAGTGTCCGCACCTCCCCCTCGGGAATTTATTCCACCCACCCCCACCCTCGAAAATTTTAAGAGCTCCCCCCCCCCCCCCCGGGGAAAAAAGTCTGGAAGAAACACTGCTCATCTCGTCGAAATAACAGTTCAGCCACCTTTACTGCCCACATTTATCGCCCTTATTACATCAGAAAGCATAGTGTCAAACCTAAACGCCGAGAAGATACAAAGGTTAACGTTGAAGCAAAACATCTGCAACACACAATGTGGGCGGACAAGGCCAATAGAGGAAAGGCCTACGACAAAACCAAACAAACACAAAAAACTACAATATGCTTATAGTAGTATTTTTATAATTAATTTTCCTTCGACGTTTTCAAATAAACATGTAACAAAAATTGAGGCTGCTGTGTAAATTACTTTAAAGTACTTTTATTTATTGTGAAGATGAAAATTGGATTATTATTAAAAACCATAACGTATTTACAGTTTATAAATATGTTTCTAAAAATCACCACCCATATTTGTAAACACCCAAAATTTTACAATTTTCATCAAGCTAATAAAAATATTTCTTATTACACAATTGTGACTTTCTTCTGTTACTTAATTTCTGTTAATTTTTCGTTTGTAACTTTTTCTGTGACTTTTTTCCTAGCGAAATCTGACTTTTTTTTTCCGTTCACCGAAAATTTGACAGTGTACCATGTTTCACATCCCAATAAAAGGATAACCGTAGGCTATAGAAGTCTGAAACGGTCGGGTTAGATAGCTAAAAAGTTTTTGCACCGAATTTAGAAATAAAAACTTTTAGGGCAAAATTTCACTTTAATCGAAAAGTGTGTATCTTCTACCGTTAAGCTATTGCCCCTGTTAGTTGCCCTGGTGGTCCCATAGCCAGCCCTTGTCACCATGGATCGTGTGCGTGGCTTGTTGTTGCCATCGATCCGGTGTTATGGACCGTAGAATGACGAGTGCGACATGGTCACGTGTTTGATCGCCTTGTTGCCATGGAAATCTAAAGCTCTGTAGAAGCTTGAAAATGTCGGATCCAGTTTTCGCTTGGTGGTTGTGAGGTAGCTGTGGTAAAGTGTGCTCTTTTTGTTGGACCGTGCGGGGACATCTGCTGCAAGTCTGGGCTGTGTTGGGCTTTTTAGAATACCTCGTATAGGCAGTGGGGCAGCCTGGCTTGTGACGTCATATTTGGGGCGGGCATGTTGGTCCGTGACGTTCCTCGATGGGCGGGATGATTGGTCATTGACGTCATCTGGGGAACGCACCCGTGGCGTGTTGAATGCCGACTGGGCAGGTGAGCGATGCCAGAAGGCACACTCGCGCCTGTAGCTGCCGGGCGCGGTCACTTTCCTGCATCCCACGGTCTGTGTCTGCCGTTTGAGGTGCCAGTTCTGTGTCCATAGCTTGGCTGTCTCAGACCGTTGTTGTACGACGGACGTATGGGCTGTCTGTGGTTGTAGGACGGACGTATGGGCTGTCTGTGGTTGTAGGACGGACGTATGGGCTGTCTGTGGCCGTGGTTGTAGGACGGACGTATGGGCTGTCTGTGGTTGTAGGACGGACGTATGGGCTGTCTGTGGCCGTGGTTGTAGGACGGACGTGTGGGCTGTCTGTGGTTGTAGGACGGACGTATGGGCTGTGTGTGGCCGTGGTTGTAGGACGGAGGTGCACTTCTTACGCGCCAACAGGTTGTTTTGTGGAGCAAGAAAAACTGAACAATTTTTTCTCTGCGGAGATTTGGCTTGGCCTGCCGGCATTGTCTTTTCTTCCATTGCCTTTACATCCAAAGTCCGCCGTGTAGAGGAATTACTTCTAATAGTTCGTCTAGCCATGTCTATACTATGTGTATCAAATGGTTTGGCCATGTCTAGATTCTGTGTATCAAATGGTTTGGCGATGTCTAGATTCTGTGTATCAAATGGTTTGGCCATGTCTAGACTCTGTTTTTTCTTTCTTCTCAACTTACGTCTGCCGCCTGCTACACTGCCGCCTGCTAGACTGTCGTCTGACCCGCTGCTCACGTCTGCACCTTGACTGCTGGTCTCACTGAGCGACGGCGTGGGAGGTCGAGGTCGCCGGTAGCGAGGTGTGCGGGGCGAGGGCCGGACGAAGGGGAACACGTGACCCTGCAGACGGTCAATCAGCTCGACGACTTCCGCCATGCCGCGGTCGTACGCCATCTGGCGACTGGTCAGCTCGTATTGGTCCAGCACTTTTCCCGCCGACGTTTCTCGAAGGTTCTGTTGATACAAGAGGTCAAAACATTTTCCACTGTCTGCTTTTATTGTAGGCCACTGCTGGCTGATCACGTGACCAGCGTCAGCACACTGACCACGTGACCAGCCATAGGTAAAGAGAAGCTACAATCTTTGGTAGTAAAAAACAAACTGACCACAATAGTTGTTGTGTAGTCATGGTTGATTCCATTGTCCAGCAAAAACTCGGCCATTTCTCTTTGATGGTGACGTATGGCTGCCATCAAAAGATTTTCTTGGAACTGAAAGAAAGGCGAATCAAGGTCTTGTACATTCAGAGTTTGACCTGTCCAGTCACTTACCAAGGTCATGTTGAGGTCAGATTTTGGCCTGCCATGTTGAGGTCAGAGTTTGACCTGTCCAGTCACTTACCCAGGTCATGTTGAGGTCAGAGTTCGGCCTGTCCAGTCACTTACCCAGGTCATGTTGAGGTCAGAGTTTGGCCTGTCCAGGCAGTCCTCTAGCAGATCAATGTCCCCACATCTGACCGCCTGATACATCTCCTGCAACAATCACACGCCCGTCAACAACACATTGTTTCAATAGTTTCATTGTTCCGTTGCGTGTTGTAATCTGTGAATTAGGGACTATTTGTTGAGGTGTAGGCTGCAAGGTGTGTGGATGTCAGTTCCGGGCAGATGTTTCGAGTGACTTTTGTATGTCTAGGGGTGCGAGAGGCTGTTGTGTGTTCAGAGCATGGACCATCCGAAACATCATAAGTCGGAACAGCACCATCTATTTGTTTTACCTTGTGTTATTTCGATTACTCCTGGACTGTTGTCTAATTTGGATGTTTAATTTTGTATGTTTTGCTGAGTCTGATTTTGTTTAGTCGTGGTTTGTTTTATCTAGATTACGTTGTTTTTTTGACATTCTTTCATTAAATATTGGTTCCTATTTTTACAATAAATTTTATTAAATTGTTAAAGTTTTTTGTGTGTGTTTTTTATCTAGTCTAAGGTTAGGATTTAACCACCGTGGGTTTTACCACGGTTGCACTGACCGGACAGTTTATTAGATAAGCCTAGGGATATAGTGTAGTTATTCTCTCCCCCCCCCCCCCAGCAGGGCTTAAATTAAAATTTAAGATTAATAAACACATTTCATACCAGTCCACACATCTACAAGGACACATAATAGGATGAAGCTGATAATTTGTTGACATAACACAGGATATGACGTCACTCACCCGTTTCTCTTCACGTGACATCTCTGTTTCTTCTTCTGTGACGTCATCGTCATCCTCCGTGTCGCCGCCGTCGTCACTCTCCTCCAACTGGCTGGTCACGTGAGTAGAGGTTAACCATTCAGGCTGCTCGGGGGACTAAAATTTGAAATCAATGTCATGTGTCAAAGGTTAGCCAATCGTGGTACAATTTATAATGTCACGAGGACAATACCAGTTAGATTCAGATTTTGTTGGGGATAAGCGTGCAGTCGTTACAAGTGTGTTTTTGGCCAGAAGACATTAGAAACAGTTTTAGAGCCGATGAATCGTGTGTTCCTACTGCCTAGAAAAGTGGTTCAATCGAACCCAGAGGGCTCAGTGAGTCAGTCCCAGAGGTTCGGCGGAGGTCAAGACACATACTCAACTCATATGATTTGCAATCGGATTTTGTAAGTTATTTTACATTTTTCATATTGCATGCTAAAAAAATGTAAACCGGGATTGATCTCCCCTAAACTTTCTCGAATATTCTTTTATAACACTACGTAGAAAAAAGAATTGCACACCAAGTGAACGCAAAACAAAATATGTATAATAATGCGGAATATTATTAGTACTTTATAAATTCAAATGCGTTTTTTGAGAAATCGGAAATAGCGAAAATTATTACTTCCTGTCAACGGAAGTTACTTAAAATTTGACAGAAGACAGAGAATTAGATCTTTTAGTTACGTGTGCAATTTCATTTATCTATCTGAATTAGTACTAAAGTTATAGGCTTTTGAAAAATTGAAAGTAGAAAAAGTACCACTTCCGGTTATAGGAAATCGCTCAAAAGTTGATACGGATCTACGATTTTGATATAATACTTATATATGAAATTTCATCAACCTAGCTGTAACGGTACTCAAGTTATCGTGCTTAAAACAGCCACACACATACACACATACGGACAAGATTGCAAAATTATGTTTTTCCGACTCAGGGAGGTATAGAACGTAGAGATTTGCAAAAATTTCGATTTTTTTTTTGCACGATTACAAGACTTTTTCTATACTTCGTATATACGAGAAAGTAAAAAAGTGCATTTAAAAAAAAGCTTGTGTATGTGTATGTTTGTATACCTCAACCTCAACTTAAAACTCAGTTTAAACGAAAACAGTAAAAAAATATCGGAACAGCACTTTAACCGGAAACTGACATTCAACAGGAACTAGAAATTTAACCTGAACCGAGGTTATGTATAGGAAAAATGTTTTTTTCTCTCTCTAAAACAAGCAAAGCCAGGCAGAATGCCTAGTGTTTTGATGCGCTAAACATTTTGTGAAAAAAAAAGGTTGAAGAATTCGTTATGTTGTTTAGCTAGAGAATTGACTAAACGATTAACTTAAATGATAATTATGTTTATACTTGACCTCTGACCTACCTTCTTGTCCTCATCTTCTTCAAGATTTTTATCGTTACAATCTTTTCTATCAACGGTTGATTCTTCTGTAGCAACGGTCGATGTTCCTGTAGCAACGGTCGATGTTCCTGTAGCAACGGTCGATGTTCCTGTAGCAACGGTCGATGTTCCTGTAGCAATGTTCGATGTTCCACCCCTATCAGATGTCAGAAGTCCAGCAGACGGTTCCATGTTCTCATTAATCAGAAAGTCTGGAATTGTTTCACCTGGTCGCTCGGCTTATCTAGGTAACATGACGTCACGGAATGCTTCAGATCTCGTTTTTAGGATGGTTCAGCTTTCGGTGGTCAAGTAGATTTCGTCGACTTTCGGTAGTCAGACAGATATCTTTACCTGTAGATCAAGCGTGACCTAGATAAGGAATCAGTAGAAATGGTATCTTATTCAACGTGTGTCTAGTCTTATCATTTATGTTTATCGTGCACACTGTAACGTATATATAACACTTGCTGAGGTGTGTGTGGGGTGGTGTTGGGCTAAGCAGTGTTGTGGCGTATCTAGGAAGTCGTGTGTGTAAAATAAAATCAAATTTATGTCAGCGGGTGCCAGCCCCCTGCAGACAACGCCCCTCTGAGAATCGGGATCAGACGAAGCAGCACAAAGACAGTCGTGTATACCTGAGATCAAATGAAGCAGCACAAAGACAGTCGTGTATACCTGAGATCAAATGAAGCAGCACAAAGACAGCCCTGTATACCTGAGATCAAATGAAGCAGCACAAAGACAGTCGTGTATACCTGACATCAGATGAAGCAGCACAAAGACAGACCTGTATACCTGAGATCAAATGAAGCAGCAGGAAGACAGCCCTGTACACAACCGTATACACCTGCTCGCCTTATCTTTTCCCCAAAAGTACACTTAGATCAATCACTGGATCTATTGGTGACGTCACACCACGTCAGACGAGCAGGGGTGGGCTAAATCCGGGCCCTAGGTTGAAACTTTTATCTTCTAATATATAGATGAACTCTGTTGCGGAATTGTGCAACATGTACATAGAGAAAAAAACTCGACTTGATCGCCGTAGTGTAATATTCTTAAAGTTTTCATTTTTGTACTAAAAGCTAGACAGATTATTCAAAATCACAATATTATTAATTTTTAAACTAAATATTCATGTTTCAACTTATCATTTCGATTAAAATTAGTCGAAAAGAATAAATTTAAACTAAATCTGTTACCCTTTACAAAAATTCGAATTTGTTTGAAGAAAATATACAAATTATGTCCAATTACATATATGACAACAATTAAATACTTTTAAAAAGTTTGTTTTGATGCTTGTGTTTGAGTTTTGGTTTCTTTCCCTTTGTGTTTGCGTGCGTGTTTGCGTTTGAGTTTGTATTTGCGTTACTTTTCCATTTATGATTGTGTTTGCGTTTTTGTTTTTGTTTGTGTTTACTTTTATGTTTGCGTGCGTGTTTGCGCTTACATTTGCGTTTCTGTGTGCGTTTGTGTTTGCTTTTGTGTTTGTGTTATTTTTAACACGTTTTTCTTAACTCAGCTTCGCGTTTGTGGATTTGTTTGTTGTTAAAATTGACATCGAAAATTAGCCCACTTCTGATTGCTCTAGAGATCTGAAATTTGGCATGCAGGCTAATTTCGCCTAACAATTTCAGATGCAATCATAAAAACTAGCAATTAGAGACCGTAATTAGCTTAATTTAATTACGCCCCAAGGACCATAAAATTGAGGACATGATTTCTAAAGATACCGACAAGACTGGAGGCCTATTGACACAGTTACTTCGGCCCCAATCGATGTGAGCGCGCTGGCCGTGATCGTATAGTGGTTAGTACTTCGCGTTGTGGCCGCGACAACCCAGGTTCGAATCCTGGTCGCTCAAGATTTTTAGTCCGTGTATTTATAAACACTTAGTCAAGTCATATTTAATCAAGTCATTAGATAAAGTAGAAAATAAACTATATAAAAAACTGTTTAAAAAACCACGTTTTTCATGTGTAGCAACGGACTAAAAAGGAGAAAATAAAATACTTAAAAAAAACTTTAAAAAAAAACACGTTTTTCTTGTGGACTAAAAAGTAGAAAATACATTTTTCTTTTGTGCTTCCTCGAGCTGTGCAGATTCTTGTGATGACTGACAAAAAACGTGGGTCGGGCAGATGGGTCGGGAAATTTGATGGTGAACGTACCCACGTTTTTTGTCAGTCATCACAAGAATCTGCACAGCTCGAGGAAGCACAAAAGAAAAATTTATTTTCTACTTTTTAGTCCACAAGAAAAACGTGGTTTTTTAAAAAGTTTTTTTTAAAGTATTTTATTGCATTTGTGTTTGCGTTTATGTTTTCCTTAATCTGGGCAATGCTTGGTATATGCTACTTAATAAACACACAAGAGAAGTTCCTTTACAGATAGGACTTAGCCGGGACGGCTAATATATATATATATATATATATATATATATATATATATATATATATATATATATATATATATATATATATATATAATCTAAATACTACTAAAACTCAAGTTTGTTTACATGTTTGAATATTTATTTGTTTGTTTATTTGTCTAATTGGCTACTGGAGAGAATCTGCACTATGTGTAGAGCTGTAAAATAGTATGTAGGTAGAGAACAATTTTTGTTTTCAGACAGACTGTTAATCACAAATTTATTTAAAGACGTTAATAAATTTATTGGAGATCAACCACATTAATTTTAAAAGTTTCAAACAATGGCTTTTCTTTGACTGAATAGTGACGTCACATGATTTGTTTACTTTTTAGTACAATAAATTTCGGCTTTAATACAATATTTCGTGGCCTATTCAGATCTTTAACTCGTTAAAAAGCTAATTTTCTGTCGGCTATAACTTTAACAATACGTCCGTTTGCTGTTTTTATTACGTTCCAACACTTATATCAATTTTCAACTGTCTTTTTCATTTAGTTTTACAATAAATTTCTCTAGATCTACAGATCAACTGTCGAAGGAAGAAAAAGTTATGAATCTAGATCTAGATCTAGGTCAGTAGACTTAACGTAAATTCAAGAGCTAGACTTAATGTAAATTCTACATCTAGAATCTATTTCAGGCCTTAATTATTTTTTATAAATCTTTGTTTTTAGCTTCAATGATAATCTATCTAGGTTCTAGATCTAGATCTAGATCTAGATAAAGTTACGGCAAAAACTAGAATCCAGACTCAACGTAAATTCTACATCTAGAACCTAGAACTAGAATCTATTCTATATACTAAATTATTTCAGGCTTTAATTATTTTATATAAATCTTTGTTTCTTTAGCTATGGAATTGGCTAATTTGGGATATGGATCTAGGCCCCTAATTAAATTTAAAATATTAGGACCTATTCGCGTAACTGGTTTCTTACTTTGCAGTACATTATAGGACTGATTCTACATTGGTTAGTCAGGGCCGCTATAGTTAAGGTGATAGTGGAATGGCTATTGTACGGATGGAACGGGTTCGAACACATCATGACAAAGTAATTTTTTTTTCAATTTTTGTTTTTTAAACGTGAATGAAGAAGTTGACTATCAGGACTTCGCGGGACACAGGGCAGGTCAAGTAGAGTTCACTTGTTTCTTTGCATATGAAGGGATAGTGTGGTCAGAGACATGCTCGGACGGAATCGTTTTTTAAAACGATAAAAACATGTTGTCTGAGACTTGGCGGGACACTAGGCAGGTGAAGTAGAGTTGAGTAGGTCACCTGTGACGTCAGTATATGAAGGCATAGTGTGGTCAGACCCATGCCCTGCCGAAATCGGTGTTTTTAAAATATAAAATACGTCTTTTTGAATGTGGGGTCTGTTTTTTTTGTGACGATAAGTGACAGACGAGATGTCTTTTTATGGATGACCCCCGAAACCCACAGTTATCCAAGGGATGAGGGCGAAGTCTAGTATTCTAATAAAAATCTTTTAAATGCACTGAAAATAAGATAATAAAACTAATTTGTTGGGAAACGTTTGTGTATCGACACGTTTGTGTGGTGACAGTTTGTGTGGGGAGAAGTTTGTGTGGGGAGAAGTTTGTGTGGTGACAGTTTGTGTGGGGAGAAGTTTGTGTGGTGGTAGTTTGTGTGGGGAGAAGTTTGTGTGGTGGTAGTTTGTGTGGTGGTAGTTTGTGTGGTGACAGTTTGTGTGGTGACAGTTTGTGTGGTGGTAGTTTGTGTGGTGACAGTTTGTGTGGTGACAGTTTGTGTGGGGAGAAGTTTGTGTGGTGGAAAGTTAGTTGTGTGGTGACAAAAACACAAATGTGTTGACTGCAAACCACTAACATAGAAATCAATAAATCGATGTTTGCAAAAGTTCGATTCACCATTTAAAGGTAAAAACTTGATTTGAGGAAACCAAGTATTTAAAGAGCTCGTATAGAGCAAATATTTTGTCAAACAAAAGTTTTAAGTTTGATCCGAGTTCCTGGTCAGTGGTGATACATAAACTTAGCTGACAGAGGCACACAGTAGCACACAGTAGCACACACATACACACACGTATATACATACTTACATACACACATACATACACACTTACATACACTACACAAACGACAAGCACAAACTATACACATACCACACAAATGACAACTATTGATTTGTGCAATGGGCGTTAGTTAAAAAGACAAAACGTGAAATTGCGTCAAAAAATCTTTTTACTGACCTTATTACTTGAACACGGTATAACGTCAGGGAACATGTAAAACACATCAGGTAACATAAAGTAACAGGTAAAACACATCAGGTAACATAAAGTAACAGGTAAAACACATCAGGTAACATAAAGTAACAGATAAAACACATCAGGTAACATAAAGTAACAGGTAAAACACATCAGGTAACATAAAGTAACAGGTAAAACACATCAGGTAACATAAAGTAACAGGTAAAACACATCAGGTAACATAAAGTAACAGATAAAACACATCAGGTAACATAAAGTAACAGGTAAAACACATCAGGTAACATAAAGTATCAGGTAAAACACATCAGGTAATTTTATATTCTCAAACTGACCTGTAGCACATGACGTGTAGTTTGATTGTGTACCATAAGTGTATGTGACCTAGGACCCAACTGACCCAGGATTTGTAGCTGTGGGCTTGAGCTAATCCCTACACAAACACAAGTCGTCTGCTGGTAGTTCGCTTAATCCCCAGTCAATAGGACAACAATGGCGGCCTTCATAGGGCCAGGTAGAGCAAGATCGAACACAGCGGGTGATTGGGTTCGATTTGTTTCGATCAGTTGGCGCTTTGTAACAAATCGAGTTTTTGGCGGGCTGGTTTAATGGTTTCATGGGCTTCGTGTGGGCTGGTCTAATAGTTAAATGGGCTTCATGTGGGCTGGTCTAATGGTTAAATGGGCTTCATGTGGGCTGGTCTAATGGTTTCATGGGCTTCATGTGGGCTGGTCTAATGGTTTCATGGGCTTCATGTGGGCTGGTCTAATGGTTTCATGGGTTTCATGTGGGCTGGTATAATGGTTTTATGGGCTTCATGTGGGCTGGTCTAATGGTTTTATGGGCTTCATGTGGGCTGGTCTAATGGTTTCATGGGTTTCATGTGGGCTGGTATAATGGTTTCATGGGCTTCATGTGGGCTGGTCTAATGGTTTCATGGGCTTCATGTGGGCTGGTCTAATGGTTTCATGGGTTTCATGTGGGCTGGTATAATGGTTTTATGGGCTTCATGTGGGCTGGTCTAATGGTTATATGGGCTTCATGTGGGCTGGTCTAATGGTTATATGGGCTTCATGTGGGCTGGTCTAATGGTTATATGGGCTTCATGTGGGCTGGTCTAATGGTTATATGGGCTTCATGTGGGCTGGTCTAATGGTTATATGGGCTTCATGTGGGCTGGTCTAATGGTTATATGGGCTTCATGTCGGCTGGTCTAATGGTTAAAGGGGCTTCATGTGGGCTGGTCTAATGGTTAAAGGGGCTTCATGTGGGCTGAGCTAATGGTTAAAGGGGCTTCATGTGGGCTGGTCTAATGGTTAAAGGGGCTTCATGTGGGCTGGTCTAATGGTTAAAGGGGCTTCATGTGGGCTGGTCTAATGGTTTCATGGGCTTCATGTGGGCTGGTCCAATGGTTTCATGGGCTTCATGTGGGCTGGTCTAATGGTTTCATGGGCTTCATGTGGGCTGGTCTAATGGTTAAAGGGTCTTTCATTTTCAGATACTAAAGCGTCGATTATCTATATAGATGGAGACTATTCATAACTTTCAATATATTTCATACATATATTTTCTCATATATATATATATATATATATATATATATATATATATATATATATATATATATATATATATATATATATATATATATATATATATATATATATATATATATATATATATAATATAAGCGGGCAAGTAGTGTGTCAGTCCTTCCTTCCTTCCTTCCTTCCGTCATCGCTATAGATTTTGGAACCATAAAAGTAAACAACGCACCATGAAGTGCTTTGCAGTGCATCGCAATGTCTCATTATAAGTATTAGAGTAGGGTTTGCTTATATAACGACATAAAGCTATTTTATAATTTCCGCTGTTTGTACAATTTTGCATAACGTAAAGAGAATATTAAATACACGCACACTGCAAAAACATATTAAAAGGATCAATGTCAAACATCGTTTTCGTTAATATTCCTAGAAAAAGTGGATACATTTTACTAACATAATAACAGTACGGTAGAAAAATCAAATTAATTTAACTTTTATTTCTAATTTTGACAAAGGAGGTAATTTAAAAAAAAATTAACTCACGCTAATAAAAAATGTGAATGCAAATATACGGTCGTCATAGAAGGAATTAGTGTTGCAATAATATAATTAGCAAAATGTGAATGCAAATTATGCGGATGTTGAAGAGGAAATTATTGTTAGAAAATTATAATTAGCATGGATTGATAAAAGGCAATCTTTTATTTATTTTATTCACTGAAAGTACTGTTTATTACTTATAATTTTTAATCAACTATTCCGCACTATTATAGACGCGTCCTCACGTTCATTAGGTGCGCAATGGTTTTAGTTATGAAACTCTATTGTAAATTTTTAAAATTTAAAGTACTGGAAAAAAATGTTTGAATTGATAAAGTGATATATGGTAGGTAAAACACGGATATTTTAAATACTGCCTATTATTTATACTGTTTACTAATTATTATTCTATCTTTCGGTTTGCGGAAAAGCTGGGCTTTATAGGAGAGGCGTAGCGAGGGGGGGGGAGCATATGTCCCCGGATGCCGACCTTAGGGGGCGCCAAAGTGGGTTGGAAAAAAGTTTGAGGGGGTGCAAATCAAAAGTTTGAGCGGGGGGAATTTCAAATCAAAAGTTTAAGGGGGCGGGGCGGAAATTGAAATTTTGACGGGAGGGGGTGCAAATCGTAAGTTTGAGGAAGTGTCAAATCAAAGGCTTGTCCCCGGGCGCCGGAAAGGGTCGCTACGCCTCTGTTTTGTATTCATTCACTGTGTCAGACGCAGTGTTTCTTCCAGACTTTTTTCTCCGGGGGGGGGGGGGGGGCACTTGAAATTTTCGGGGGGGGGGGGGCGGTAGACTTAGTAACTTTGTAAGCGCAGAATTTTAGACAAATTACAATATCAACAAAACAAAAGTAATTAAAGTTAAAACAAATAGAAAAACGATAGCTTTTGGACTCGTGAATTTACACTGGTTACGAATCGTGAAAACCCACTCTATGTTTATAGATTTCCAAAAGAAATGATATTCAAATGTAATCACTGAGGCTCAGTAGGGGTGGGTGGCAGTTGGTGGAGTGAGGTAAAGGTTAATTGTGTGTTTAAATCTATGCCTTGGGTTGCCAAACCCTAAGAAAAAAAGTTCCAAGTTCGAGTACTACGTTACTGGATCTCTGACCGGAGAAGGTTTGTGTTTATAGAGAGTCCACGTATTACATTACCTGCCATGAACGCGGTCTCACAAGAGAAGGTTCGTCACTATAATTAGGGAGAAAACGACGTGACAGCCAGCTACACTTTATTTATGAGGGGGGGGGGGGGCGGTAAAAATCTTAAAAATCTTTCAGGGGGGCTTCGCCCCCCCCCCCCACCGAAGAGATGCCTGGAAGAAACTCTGGTGAGAAATCAGGACAACGTTACAATAAAGCGAACTCGGCCCGAGGTATCAAAACAGTAGGCCCTATAGACTTCAACACTTGTTTAGAATCCATACAATATTTTAAAACCAAAATCATTATGGTCTTAACTATTATAAAGGATATCCTACAATTAAAAAATGTGCGTTTCTTAATGACTACCATATCACTGCCCTTCAACGATGCCCATTCCTCCAAAAACGCGGACAATTCGTTGGAAACGATTGTATATAACAATTTGAATGAATTCGGTAAATTAATAATTCTGTTTGGGAACAGATGAATCTTTAAGATGACACAACATAACAATTTTACTTTCTTCCTAAAAAATAAAAAAAATAAATCACTCTGTTTGATGCCCCTCCCCCCACCTGACGTGGATCCCCCACCACCCCCTATGCCCTCCTCCCATCCCCTATGCCCGCCGCTGAATGTTAATTTTGTTATACCAAGACAAGTAGGCTTACATATACGACAACTACAACAAGAAAGTCAGGAGTAGACTTCACTAACTGTCTACTACAGTCTGTTCACTACAAAACGTCTTCATCGGCCCGCATACAATAGGGTATCTGATTACTGGGTTTCCAAATTTTCCTCCCTGCTCTGGTCAGGCGCTAATTCTAGTCCACCCATCTCCAGTCACCTCAGGTTAAATGCGAAGCGACCGTACCCTTCACACAGGGAGGTGTGTGACACTATTTTACGGCCTGTCCCAGTTTAGGTAGGTGATAACTCATTAGCATCAACCGGGGCCTCAGTTATAACAATCAACAACGTCGGCATTCGACCATATAGTTTTTCCCAAGTGAATTCAGCAACAATTATTTAGGTTTACAAACGAATTCAGATAAACAGTGACGGTGCTGAAGCGCGGGGCCCCTTCAGGCGCGGGGCCTGGGGCGGCCGCCCCGTTCGCCACCCCCAAACGCCGGCTCTGTATCTAATATATAAAGCTCAATTATGTATGTTTGTATGTTTGAAATCGAGGATTTCAAAGGAATCTAATACATAAAGTTCAATTCTGTATGTTTGTTTGTAAAAAGTGCATTTGTAAAATGTTTGTCGTGGATACTTCGATGGATTTAAGTGTTAGATTATTATAGTGCTCATGGTCTAAATTTATGAGTTAAAAAATTACTATTGAAAGTCTTTAAAAACAATTTTCATTTTATATACTTAGAATAATAATTTTCAATTATGAACATTACATAAAATTTAAAAAAAGTGTATCAACGTTTATAAAATTTCTAAAATTAAGTCTGAAATATATTTGCATTTTGTCCTTTAGTTTTCATAACGTCCCTTGATTTGGAAAACACAGTTACTTCCCTTTAAAAACCCATTAAATTGGGGGAAGAAAGAATTTACTTTTTATTACTTTGTTTTGGTGTTAAGAAAACAAAATAACATAATTAGCGGGGATTGATTAAGTGCAATGTCGTTGATATTGTTAATGCTGCCTTTTATTTATTCTAAACACTGAACATACTGTTTACTAATTATTTTTAAAATCAATAACATTTAATAAGCCAGGTCCTACAAATCCTAAATGTTTATTTTCTTTCCATTTACGGATAAGCTTGGAGTATTATAATTTTGTTCACTAAATTGAAACAGGCGCGTCCCCTGCACGGTTCGATTTGGCGCCCTGGGCTATCACGTGAGCGCTATGCTGCATAATTTCGTTTTAAAGAGTGCGATAGACTATGGATAAGAACGGTTACTATTGTCTTTAAGTGAATCAAATCCGGGCGTCCTCCGGCACCCCCGACAGGGTGCTATTTGGCGCCCCGGGCCTTCCTGTGTACGCTATGGTACCTACGTTCGCGTGAGTTTAAAAGACTATGAATAAGTTGGGTACTATAGTCGTTTACTAAGTTGAATCAGGGCGGTTACGCCGCACGTCGTCATGGTGCGATTTGGCGCCCCAGGCTAGACTGTGGGACACTTTGAGTTTATCTTTGCGTTTGTGGTTTTTTTGTGTGTTTGAGTTTGGGTTTGCGTTTGTGGTTGTGTTTTGCGTTTGGATTTGGGTTTGTTTTCGTTTGCTTTTTTTTTCTTTGCGTTTGTATTCTCTTTGTGTTTGTGGTTGCGTTTGTTTTTGTGTTTTTGTTTGTGTTTATATTTGTGTTATGTTTTTATTATGTTTTTTTGGTGTGTGTTTTTGGTTTTGTTTGGTTGTGTGTGGTTGGGTTTGTGTTTGCGTTTGGATTTGTTTTCGTTT